>NC_060190.1:68125015-68425015 GCF_021184085.1 Oncorhynchus gorbuscha | reverse complement strand
CCTGCTCTCATCCAGAAGGCGAGTTCAGTACAGATGCATTAAAGCTGGGACCGAGAGACTGAAAAACAGCTTCTATCTCAAAGCCATCAAACTGTTAAATTAGCCATCACTAGGCGTCTTCCACCCGGTTACGTAACCCTGCACCTTAGACGCTGCTGTTCCATATACATAGACTTGAAATCACTGGCCTCTTTAATAATGGAACACTAGTCACTCTAATAATGTTTACATATTTTTGATTTACTCATCTCATATCTATATACTGTATACTCTATTCTACTGTATTTTAGTCTTTGCCACTCTGACATTGCTCATCCTAATATTTATTTAGTCCTTAATGCCATTCTTTTACTTTTAGATTGTATGTATTGTTGTTAAATATTACTGCACTGTTGGAGCTAGAAACACAAGCATTTTGCTACACCCGCAATAACATCTGCTATACTTGTAAGTGACAAATAAGATTTGATTTGATTTAGCAAAGCTAATGTGTTAGCGCAAGGCTACTGTGTTAGTGTGGGCTCAGGTCTGACTCTTCATCTTATTGTTACAGTGACCGTCCGGCTCTGGCAGACTCTTGGTACTCCCTGTCCTACTTGTACTTCTGTCTTCTGGGCACTTTGGTGACTGTGATCGTGGGCTTGGTGGTAAGCGCTATCACAGGTGAGGCTACCTCCTTTAGATCCAACCCTAACAGCATAGTGCATGATATGAATTATTTTTTTTGACTGCATGACCTGACCAGGACAAACTTTACATTTGACATTTACGTCATTTAGCAAACACTCTTATCCAGAGCCACTTACATGACCTTTGCCACTTTGCCACTCTGATGGCAAGTGCCTTGCTCAAGGGCAAAGATAGATTTTTCACCTAGTCAGCTCAGGATTCATACCAGCAAACTTTTGGTTACTGGCCCAAAGCTCTTAACCACTAAGCTCTTAACTCTGGGGCTAGTTGTTCCTGGTCACGTCTGTTAAAGGGACAATTCCTGGCACTAGGCATAATGACTTTGGCTGGTTCAAATTGATATTTTATGCAGTTAGCTAAACGTGACGTCTCCCTGTGTTGTCTGTCCAGGTGGCTGCAAGCAGGAAAAGCTAAGCTCAGATCTCTTTGTAAGGAGAAGTGATCTATTCTGTGCTGGCTGTGGCAAGGACTCAGAGGTAAAGCTTCCCCCCCCACCCCACTTCACCTCACCTCACCCCACCTCTCTCTCTCATACCGTAGGCCTACAGCTGTATTAAATGTTTTGTGCCTGTGTTAACTGGCTCCCGGTGTGGTCTTTGTGTGTCTTCTGCAGGCATCAGAACCTGAGATAAATGAAAAGGCTGGGTCAGAGCTGAATAAGGGATCAAACAACGCTGGATTCCAAGACCCTCAGTTTAACATTGTGGAGAAGGATGTGGAGAAGGTCACTAAAATGTGATGCTGCCACCAAGCTAAATGCACTCTGTCAACTGGAGTTCTGCAAGAGAACAATGTTTCCTCTTACCTTTCCATTCTACTTTTATTGTAATGAAATGCATTACTAAGAGAAGGAACCCCAAGTGTGTAATAATGTAGGTTGATACAGTTGATCAACTAGCTAGCTCATGTATGTTAGGCTAACTAGCTATCTAAATCTTATAGTTATCATAGCCAGATTACTTGCCCAGGTGCCTCGACCCCCAGGGGGCCTCCATTGATTTTGTAGAGTCATTAAAGTATCATATGAGCACACATAAGAAATGGCAAAATGTATAGAATTGCAGGAAATGAGCTTTAAAACTGTAAAATGTTCTCTAAACCAACAAGAGGGGTGTGACTAGTTTAGGATCCCATGTGTTGTGAGGTGGTTTGTTACTATCTCAATAAATGACCGTATCCATCCAGCCACCAGACCTTCTCAAATAGTAGCTGAGCATCCCTGACCTCGGCCATGGAAGGGTACTGCAATGTAAAGCAATATTTTAATGTATACAGCACATGTTGTAAGGTAGGACTTTTCAACCATGTGTTAAGATAAAACAATATATAATAATGTAAATCTAACTTAATTGTCAGTAGAAATAAGCATATGCAGTTCATATGTAATCATATTTATTTTGTGTTTACAGCACTTTAGGCTGATATGAGACATTTTACAGTATGTAATATTCATTTTGTGGATATAAAGATTGTGCTGAAATGCATACCCGTTTGCTTGCTTGATTTATCTGTGATTGTTCTTTTGGGATTTTGTTTTATATTGTCAAGTTTTCATAAACAAGGCAATGAGCTAGACAAGGCAAAGCAGACTTATTTCTAGACGGGTTTGGAGGGAAAAAGTTATGCAACTGTATCTTGCATGCTTCACATGCATCTTTACAAAGGTGACAATATTAATTGGGTCAACCAACAACTGTATGCTACTAATGCATTTGTTGGCAGCTGACTTGGACATGCAGGTTCAGCCTACCATACGCAAACATCCAAAAAACATAGATAAAAAGAGACATCTTTTCCCCCCTCTCCCAACCACCAGTTATTTCACCAGTTATTTTAAATAATAACTTAACTGCTCTGCAAAAAGTTCTGATTTGCTGACTGTAAGCCTACACAGAGAGCTAAATTAATCTGACCAATGACCATAGCTGTGTTTGAATACTAACCTCAATAACTGTACTATTTGTGATGTAAATTGAAGTATAGTATGGCTATATTTAGTATGCCAAAAGTTTTCGGAAGTTGTACTACATTTGCCAAAAAGTATAAAAGTAGTTGACAGTAGTGGACAGATTTGAAGAAAATGGCGGAAAATATGGTCACTCTGACAGAGCTCCAGGCTTCCTCTGTGGAGATAAAAGAACCTTCAAGAAGGACAACCATCTCTGCAGCACCACCAATCAGGCCTCCTCAGCTCACCTTGAGCCATTCCTCAGTAAAAGGCACATGACACCCCGCTTGAAGTTAGCCAAAAGGCACTTAAAGGACTCTCAGACCATTAGAAACAAGATTCTCTCGTATGATGAAAATAACTTTGAACTCTTTGGGTTGAATGCCAAGCGTCATGTCTGAAGGAAGTATGGTGGTGGCAGCATCATTCTGTGTTTTTTAGCGGCAGCGTCTGGGAGACTAGTCTCGACCGAGGGAAAGATCCAGGGCTCGAACCAGGGACCCTCTGCACACATCCTGCTAACTAGCTAGCCATTTCACATCGGTTACACCTATAGGGAGGAGGTCAGAGACCTGGTTGTGTGATGCCAGAAAAACAACCTCTCCCTCAATGTGATCAAGACAAAGGAGATGATTGGGAAAGGGGGATGCCTAGTCAATTGTACAACTGAATGCCTTCAACTGAAATGGGTCTTCCGCATTTAACCCAACACCTCTGATGTCCTAATCGACATCCACGTCTTTGGCGCCCAGGGAACAGTGGGTTAACTACCTTGCTCTGGGGGAGAACTACAGATGTTTACTTTGTCAGTTCAGGGATTCTATCCAGCAACCTTTTGGTTACTGGCCCAATGCTCTAACCACTAGCCTACCTGCCACCCCCATTGTGGACTACAGGAAAAAGAGGACCGTGCACGCCCCCATTCTCATCGACAGGGCTGTAGTGGAAAAGGTTGAGAGCTTCAAGTTTTTTGGGTGTCCACATCACCACCAAACTATCATGGTCCAAACACACCAAGACAGTCATGAAGCTGGCATGACAAAGCCTATTCCCCCTCAGGAGACTGAAAAGATTTGGCATGGGTCCTTAGATCCTCAATATGTTACTTTTATTTTCAATTTTAAATGTTTTACTTATCTATCTTTTACTTAACATTTTTTTCTTTTTTTTTCTTAACTTCTTAAATAATTGTTGGTTAAGGGCTTTACTGTAAGGTAAACCTACTCTACTCTACACCTGTTGTATTTGGCGCATGTGACAAATACAATTTGATTTGATTTTACTCAAGGTTGAAATTGCTGCCAAATGTGCTTCAACAAAGAACTAAGTAAAGGGTCTGAATACTTACGTAAATGTAATATGTCAGGGGTATTGTGCGTAGATTGATGAGGGGGGAAAAACGATTTATTCCATTTTAGAAAAAGGCTGTCATGTAATAAAATGTGGAAAAAGCACTGTAGCTAACATAACTAACTTATTTTTAAACCCGCTACAGTCATACAAAAACATTACAGTGTATAGTCAGTAAGCAGTTTATCACTTACACCGGCAGGCCCCAGTGGCAATGCATTTGCAAAACCGAAAGCTAACGTTGACTTGGAAGAGTTCCAATGTTTTGTTGGAAAGTCATAGCCAGCTAGCTCTCTTTGAGCAGGGTGTTTGAGTGTGCTAAACTAGCTCTCTCTCTCAATTCAATTCAATTCAAGGGCTTTAATGGCATGGGAAACATGTGTTAACATTGCCAAAGCTCTCTCTCTCTTGCTTCGCCTTCATTTTGGAAGAGATTAATTTGTTTAAAACTGTTCAACTATTGTTTTTCTCTCTCTTTGAGTTAACTACTCACCACATTTTATGCACTGCAGTGCTAGCTAGCTGTAGCTTTTGCTTTCAGTAAACGATTCATTCTCGGAAACTTTGATTGGGTGGACAACATGTCAGTTCATGCTGCAAGAACTCTGATAGGTTGGAGTACGTCCTCTGGACGTTGAACCATGAGCCTTCTAGGTTTTGTATTGAATAAATGTACGCAGCGGAGGACAGAGGCTTGCTGTCCTCCAGCTTCACCATGGTGCTACCCTACGGAGTGCCGCTGAGGCTACTGTAGACCTTCATTGCCAAAAAGGTGTGTTTGAATCAATTAATCGGTGACGTGAAAATATTTTGTGTAGTTTAGTCTAAAAAGGATAACTTTTTAAATGTTTTACCATTTTTATTTACATGAAATTCACTGAGGAGGATGGTCCTCCCCTTCCTCCTCTGATGAGCTTCCACTGTAGGGTATACAGAAGGCCAAAAACACAGTGGAAAGATGATGTTAATAAAATACAGTATGTGCTTCATATTTTCAGTTGCCCCCTACTATGTTTCAGAAGGCATTGTTCAGGTTCTTTTGATTCTGCAAGCTGTCATGTTTACCTATTGTTAGCAGTTGATGTTATTCTTCAATAACACAGACCCCAAAGCAAATCAGGGGGGAGAAAAATATGTTTATTCAAATAGGACAAATCCTTCTTGGAAGGAAATGGTCATTCTCCTCTGTCATCAGTGATGCTGATGCTGATGTGTTTCTCTCCAGTGAACAGAGGGACGGGATCGAGTTTATTACCCAGCCCTAGCCCGTGGTTGACCAATTAGATTTCCTTGCAATAAAACTCTATCCTATTTTAGGTTGGACCAATGGGAACGTGCCACACCATGAGTTCAGGACTGACATTCCTAACAGATGTTGAACTGAAAACCAACTATTTCCATTGATAATTCCCTACTACAGAAAAAAACACTATTTCCATAGATCGTTACTACTCTATTGACTTCTCGTCCCCTGTCTCTGTGTTGTGTATTTATCTTTGAAATATTCATATAATATTATGATGCTAATTCTTTAGTGGGCTGAAAGAGCGGGCAATTCTTAGGTTGTATCTACCTCGGTCAAATACACATTTGCTGTAACATTTGCTAATACAAAGGTATTATACACAGCAGGCCTACCTGAATAAAATGTCAAAACATGGGTTGTGACTCCTTTGTGACTGTGAAGAAAAAAAACAGGACATGTACAGGCTTCTGCTGTTTCAATATTAGAACATACAGCCTGAGAGAATTAAAGATAATGTTGGTCAACACTGTACACACACAGTTGGAGGTTATTATTTTAATTTCATAATTGTTTCATACATTTATGAATATTGTATTACAAGCTGACACATTTGTGCTACTGTAGTGTCACATGAGAACGGTGTCGCCGGTTCGCCTGCATAGCCCAGTGCGGGCTATTCCACCTCGCCACACTGGCAGGGCGACCGGGACCATTCAACCGGGTAAGGTTGGGCAGGCTCGGTGCTCAAGAGCTCCAGTGCGCCTGCACGGCCCGGTCTATCCGTCACCACCTCCACGCACCGGCCCTCCGGTGGCAGCCCCCCGTACCAGGCTGTCTCTCCGGTCCATCTTTACAGAGGCTCCCTCCTCTCCAGCACTGCCGGAGTCTCCCGCCTCTTCGGCGCTACCAGAGCCTTCCTCCTCTCCAGCGTTGCCGGAGTCTCCCGCCTCTCCGGCGCTACCAGAGCCTTCCTCCTCTCCAGCGCTGCCGGAGTCTCCCGCCTCTCCGGCACTACCAGAGCCTTCCGCCTCTCCGGCACTACCAGAGCCTTCCTCCTATCCAGCGCCGCCAGTGACGCCCGTCTGCCCAGCGCCGCCAGTGCCGCCCGTCTGCCCAGCGCCGCCAGGGGCCGCCAATCAGCCAGGGGCCGCCAGAGCCCCCCTGTCCCGAGCAGCCACCCCTCTGTCCCGAGCAACCGCCCCTCTGTCCCGAGCAGCCGCCCCTCTGTCCCGAGCTGCCGCCCCTCTGTCCCGAGCTGCCGCCCCTCTTTCCATTGAGAAGAGTTGCCATGGTGAGGAGGCCACGGAAGCGGACAAGGTGGGGGACTAAGACTACGGTGAAGTGGGGGCCACGTCCAGCACCAGAGCCGCCACCACGACAGATTTGTACCTTGTCAGCTCGGGGTTTGAACTCGCAACCTTCCGATTACTAGTCCAACGCTCTAACCACTAGGCTACGCTGCCAGTATTAGGCTGTTTCGGTTTTCGTTACGTTTATTGTTTTGTAGTGTTTGTATTTAGATTCGTGTTGCTTCAGTTGAATAAACATGGATCGCAATCTACACGCCGCATTTTGGTCCAACTCTCTTTCCCATACAGAAAACCGTTACATTTCATCTGGATTCACCTGATCAGTCTGTCATGGAAAGAGCAGATGTTCCTAATGTTTTTTTACAGTCTGTGTATATTATTAATGTCTTTACACTTTTTGACAGATTTAGCTGATTATTGACAAATCAGGGAGAATACGACCATCTGAGTAAATACAAATAAATGACTATAACACATTTTAGCATAATTTTATTTGATAGTAATATAAATAGTAATAAATTACCAGTGGTGGAAAAAGTACTCAATTATCATCAATTATTATGATCATACTGTTGGAGGAAATTATGGTTGAAATTACTAATTATGTATACATTCCAATCAGAACTGACTAGTCCAAATGCTATAATGTACTGTACGTATATGAATTTTCTCTCTTGCTCACATAGCCTAGTTATATAATGTCAGTCATTGTTACTAAACTCCTGTCTGTTCCTTGTACAAATGAATGTACTATCTCCAGACTGTCTAGAATGCTGATTTACAGTGACTGACCTTGGCTTTAGGAGAGGAGGGAAAGCTCGAGAAACTATAGGGCCTCTACCGGTGTTATGAAGAGATGGAACATTTAGAAAACGCTGACGTCATTTTCAGTTTATAACCTGTGGAAAAATGTGTGTGGCAGTACTCTCTTGTAATAAACGCTGTTACCTGACTTTTAAGACTGGTCTCGATCTACTTCATGCATAATTAATGAATTTACAACTCATTAATGAAATAGAGTGCAAATTTGATTTTGGCTATAAAACAAAGTAAAGTTACGTTAATAGAAAATGACTCAAGTAAAAGTGAAAATCACCCTGTAAAATCTATCTTGAGTAAATTTCTTGACATATTTGGTTTTAAATATACTTAAGTATCAAAAGTAAATGTATAAATAATTAAAATGTTCTTATATTAGGCAAAACAGACAGCACGATTTTCTTGTTTTTTACATTTACGGATAGCCAGGGGCACAATCCATCACTTAGACATCCTTTACAAACGAAGCATGTGTGTTTAGTGATTCCACCAGATCAGAGGCAGTAGGGATGACCAGGGATGTTCTCTTGATATGTGCAAGAATTTAACCATTTTCATGTCCTGCTAAGCATTCAAAATGTATGGAGTTAAAAGTCCATAATTTTCTTTAGGAATGTAGTGGAGTAAAAGTTGTCAAAAATATAAATAGTGAAGTAAAGTACAGATACCAAAAAACTACTTAAGTAGTACTTTAAAGTATTTTTACTTAAGTACTTTACACCACTGTCAATAACAATGCAATGTTGACAAATGTTATATATAGGAACATAAAAACAGCACAAGCAAAAACAATGTTATGAACAAACACTTGAACTTATTTATGTTGAATGGACTCAAAGGTGACTGTTTAAAACAAGCATTTCACATGTTTCCCATTAATAAAGTGAGTAATGTGGCTAAACAGTAACATCAAAACAAGATAATATACTTTGTTCATTTCAAATTGTTTTGACTTGCATTTGAAATGTATATTTCGGTCAACAGATTTCCCAGCATCAGACAACTACAGATATGAATGAACTTGAGGGCAGTGGTGTAATGAAAAAAGCATATTGAATGTCCACATTTGTCACACACACAGAGAAAACGATCCATTTTGAAAAGCACTTGTTGTTTTTCTTCTCCTTGTCAGCACCAGCGGCAGCTGTCCAACCAGCATCCTGCATCCTTTTCATTGCAGCGAGCTTTAAAGCACTCCAAAGTGATTTCTGAACAACAGGGCTCAGGACCTGAAACATTACGATAGTATAAAACAGGAAACATGAGTGAAGCAGAAGCAAACCGGTGGAAGTGATTGTGGAAGTGGCTAATAGTGACCTGAAAATTGTAGAACCCCACAGCATTAACTACTTTTATAAGTTACAGACTATATTTTAGAAGTTGCAGAGTACAGACTATACTATAATGCAATATGGTATTTCACAGCTTATTTCATAATGCAGAGGGAGTATTGCCAAGTAAATCAAGTATTTGGTGATAATGTTCAGCTGGCTCATTCATTCCTCAATATGTCCACGTTTTGATGCTGTGCTGCTGGGACACTTGGCTGCAGGCGGCTTTTGAATGGATCAGTTGCAACTGCAAAGCTCTGTCATTATAAGAACCAGAAAGACATCCAAGTTAGAAGTGATATTTAAAGGAAAATGATTCCCACAATGAAAATGTGCATACCATACAGCATGCATTATAAAGTTATGAGTTCAAACCTATTTGTGGTCATTGGGAATTGCATGGTATTTCATAATACATCCTGAGTTTTAGGCCATTCCAATGTTTTCAGCACTATTAAAGTTAAAGCAGTGTGTTCATTAGATCGACCATATAAATCTTTATGTTCAGAGCTGTCAGACTTGGGGTCAAGGTCCAGGGTACTCTTCCTCCAGGTCAAGCTCCAGGGTACTCTTCCCCCAGGTCAAGCTCCAGGGTACTCTTCCCTCAGGTCAAGCTCCAGGGTACTCTTCCCCCAGGTCAAGCTCCAGTGTGCTCTTCCCCCAGGTCAAGCTCCAGGGTACTCTTCCCCCAGATCAAGCTCCAGGGTACTCTTCCCCCAGGTCAAGCTCCAGGGTACTCTTCCCCCAGGTCAAGCTCCAGGGTACTCTTCCCCCAGGTCAAGCTCCAGGGTACTCTTCCCCCAGGTCAAGCTCCAGGGTATTCTTCCCCCAGGTCAAGCTCCAGGGTACTCTTCCCCCAGGCCAAGCTCCAGGGTACTCTTCCCCCAGGTCAAGCTCCAGGGTACTCCTCCCCTAGATCAAGCTCCAGGGTACTCTTCCCCCAGGTCAAGCTCCAGGGTACTCTTCCCCCAGGTCAAGCTCCAGGGTACTCTTCCCCCAGATCAAGCTCCAGGGTACTCTTCCCCAGGTCCAGGGTACTCTTCCCCAGATCAGCTCCAGCTCTTCCCCCAGGTCAAGCTCTAGGGTACTCTTCCCCAGGTCAAGCTCCAGGGTACTCTTCCCCAGGTCAAGCTCCAGGGTACTCTTCCCCCAGGTCAAGCTCCAGGGTACTCTTCCCCCAGGTCAAGCTCCAGGGTACTCTTCCCCCAGGTCAAGCTCTAGGGTACTCTTCCCCCAGGTCAAGCTCTAGGGTACTCTTCCCCCAGGTCAAGCTCCAGGGTACTCTTCCCCCAGATCAAGCTCCAGGGTACTCTTCCCCCAGGTCAAGCTCTAGGGTACTCTTCCCCCAGGTCAAGCTCCAGGGTACTCTTCCCCCAGGTCAAGCTCCAGGGTACTCTTCCCCCAGGTCAAGCTCCAGGGTGCTCTTCCCCAGATGCTCTGATATCTGAATATGTACCTGTTTATCCTGTGTCTGCAGTTGCCTGCTCATTTTCTGACATGCCATCTCTTTTTCCAGGCCTGTAATCTCCTGCTTTCAGCTTTCCTACAACACAACATGACATCACGACTGAGTCAATAGACAACATTTGTCACTTGACACAGCTTTGTCAGCATGGTGGATGGCAGGGGACTTACCCTCTCCTTCATTTCTTTCTCCAGTTGTTCCTTCAAATGGCCATTTTCCATGTTCTGCTGTGACAGATCCAATTCCTGAGGAAAAATCAGAAAAGAGGCAGATATATAACACTCTACTGAAATACTCCCAGTTAATACAATGACATTTTTCTTAATGTACTATCATGTATCATACCAGTGATGTTCTATTAGCAGCTGCCTCCATGTCTTCTCTCTTCTTATCATCAAGCTCTACATCTTTCTCGTCAACCATTTTGCAATAGTGGTTCTGATGCCAACAGAGAACTTAACTTTGTGCTTTCCATCACGGCAACCATGTCTGCTGTCTTGTTCTGACGTTTGACTTCAGCATCTTTCTTACTCTTGACGGCCTCTGTAGCTCAAAGCTGTAGCTTCGGTACCTGCAGGGATCAGGTTACAGTCGAAGTCGGAAGTTTACATACACTTAGGTTGGAGTCATTAAAACTGTTGTTTCAACCACTCCACAAATTTCTTGTTAACAAACTATAGTTTTGGCAAGTCGGTTAGGACATCTACTTTCTGCATGACACAAGTAATTTTTCCAACAATTTGTTACAGACAGATTATTTCACTTATAATTCACTGTATCACAATTCCAGTGGGTCAGAAGTTAACATACACTAAGTTGACTGTGCCTTTAAAGAACTTGGAAAATTCCAGAAAATGGTGTTATTGCTTTAGAAGCTTCTGATAGGCTAATTGATATCATTTGAGTCAATTGGAGGTAAACCTGTGGATGTATTTCAAGGCCTACCTTCAAACTCAGTGTCTCTTTGCTTGACATCATGGGAAAATCAAAAGAAATCAACCAAGACCTCAGAGAAAAAAATGTAGACCTCCACAAGTCATCACATTCCCAGTGGATCAGAAGTTTACATACACTCAATTTGTATTTGGTTGCATTGACTTTAAGTGGTTTAACTTGGATCAAACATTTCGGGTAGCCTCCCACCAGATTCCCACAATAAGTTGGGTGAATTTTGGCCCACTCCTCCTGACAGAGCTGGTGTAACTGAGTCAGGTTTGTAGACCTCCTTGCTCACACACGCTTTTTCAGTTCTGCCCACAAGTTTTCTATGGGATTGAAGTCAGGGCTTTGTGATGGCTACTCCAATACCTTGACTTTGTTGTCCTTAAGCCATTTTGCCACAACTTTGGAAGTATGCTTGGGGTCATTGTCCATTTGGAAGACCCATTTGCGGCCAAGCTTTAACTTCCTGACTGATGTCTTGAGATGTTGCTTCAATATATCCACAACATTTTTCTACCTCATGAAGCCATCTATTTTGTGAAGTGCACCAGTCCCTCCTGCAGCAAAGCACCCCACAACATGATGCTGCCCCCTCCGTGCTTCACGGTTGGGATGGTGTTCTTCGGCTCGCAAGCTTCCCTCTTTTTCCTCCAAACATAAAGATGGTTATTATGGCCCAAAATTTATATTTTTGTTTCATTAGACCAGATTACATTTCTCCAAAAAGTACGATCTTTGTCCCCATGTGCAGTTGCAAACTGTAGTTTGGCTTTTTTATGTCTGTTTTGGAGCAGTGGCTTCTTCCTTGCTGAGCGGCCTTTCAGGTTATGTCGATATAGGACTCGTTTTACTGTGAATATAGATATTTTGTACCTGCTTCCTCCAGCATCTTCACAAGGTCCTTTGCTGTTGTGCTGGGATTGATTTGCACTTTTCACACCAAAGTATGTTCATCTCTAGGAGACAGAACGCGTCCCCTTCCTGAGCGGTATGGTCCCATGGTTTTTATACTTGCGTACTATTGTTTGTACAGATGGACATGTTACCTTTAGGCATTTTGAAATTGCTCCCAAGGATGAAACAGACTTGTGGAGGTCTACATTTTTTTTTCTGAGGTCTTGTCTGATTTCTCTTGATATTCCCATTTTTCAAGTTTGTAGGCCTTGAAATATATCCACAGGTACACCTCCGATTGACCCAAATTATGTCAATTAGCCTATGACATTATTTTCTGGAATTTTCCAAGTGTCACACCCTGACCTGAGATACCTCTGTTTTCTTTATATTATAGTTAGGTCAAGGTGTGACTAGGGTGGATACGCTAGTTTTTGTATTGTCTAGGGGTTTTGTATGTCTCAGGGTTTTGCATTGTCTAGGGTTTTTGTATGTCTAGAGTTTTGCAAGTCTAGGTATTTGTATTTTTATGGTGGCCTGATATGGTTCCCAATCAGAGGCAGCGGTTTATCGTTGTCTCTGATTGGGGATTTTTTTTGCCATTTTCCTTTGGTGTTTGTGGGTTCTTGTCTATGTGTAGTTGCCTGTCAGCACTCATTTGTATAGCTTCACGTGTCGCTTTGATATTTTGGTTAGTTTGTTCAGTGTTCATTATCATAACAATAAAGAATGTACTCATACAACGCTGCGCTTTGGTCTCCTTCGTACAACGGACGTGACAGAAGAACCCACCATAAAAGGACCAAGCAGCGTGTTCAGGAGGAGCAGACATCATGGACATGGGATGAGATTTTGGACGGTAAGGATCCTGGACGTGGGAGAAAACATTGGCAGGAAAGGATCACCTGCCTTGGATGCAGGGGGAGATAGCACAGGAGGAACTGCGACGATACGAGGGGACACTGAAGCCAGAGAGGCAGCCCCAATAAAAATAAATTGGGGGAGGCACATGAGGAGATTGGCTGAGTCAAGTTGGAGACCTGAACCAACTCCTCGTGCTTACCGCGGGGAGCGTGTGACTGGTAAGACACCATGTTATGCAGTGATGCGCTCGGTGTCTCCAGTTTGCATTCATAGCCCTGTGTGCTCTATTCCAGCTCCTCGCAATTGCTGGTCTAGAATGGGCATCCAGATAGGACGGATGGTGCCGGCTCAGCGCTCCTGGTCTCCATGTACACCTCCTTGGACCAGGATATCCTGCGCCGGCTCTGTGTACTGTGTCTCCGGTGCGTCTGCACAGCCCAGTGCATCCTGTGCTAGCGCTCCGCACTTGTCGAGCTCAAGTGAGCATCCAGCCAGGACGCATTGTGCCAGCTCTACGCTCCAGATCTCCAGTGCGTCTCTACAGTCCAGTACGTCTTGTGGCTGCTTCCCGCACTCGTCCTGAGGTGCGTGTCTTCAGCCCGGTGCCACCTGTACCGGTCCCACACAGCAGACCTCCAGTGCGCCTCTGGAGTCCAGTACGTCCTGTGCCTACTCCCTGCACTCGCCCTGAGATGCGTGTCTTCAGCCCGGCACCACCAGTGCCGGCACCACGCATCAGGTCTCCAGTGTGCATCCACAGTCCAGAGCTTCCGGCGACCGTTCCCAGTCCAGAGCTTCCGGCAAAGTTTCACAGTCCGGAACCTCCAACAACGGGCCACAGTCCGGAAACCTCCAACGACGGGCCACAGTCCGGAACCTCCAACGACGGGCCACAGTCCGGAACCTCCAACGACGGGCCACAGTCCAGAACCTCCAACGACGGGCCACAGTCCGGAACCTCCAGAGAAGATCCCCAGTCCGAAGCCTCCAGCGATGGTCCCCAGTCCGGGGTCTGGAGCGACGGTCCGCAGTCCGGGGTCTCCAGCGACGGTCCCGAGTCTGGGGTCTCCAGAGACAGTTCCCAGTCCGGGGCCTCTGGCGATGGTTCACGGTCCGGTTCTACAAAGGCGGAGGGATCAGCGTAAAGAGGGGGGGGGGGCGGCGTCCAGAACCAGAGCCGCCACCAAGGGTAGATGCCCACCCAGACCCTCCCCTATAGTTTCAGGTTTGCGGCCGGGAGTCCGCACCATTGGGGGGGTACTGTCACACCCTGACCTGAGATATCTATGTTCTTTATATTTTGGTTAGGTCAGGGTGTGACTAGGGTGGATACGCTAGTTTTTGTACTGTCTAGGGGTTTTAATTGTCTAGGGTTTTTGTATGTCTAGGGTTTTGCAGGTCTAGGTATTTGTATGTTTATGGTGGCCTGATATGGTTCCCAATCAGAGGCAGCTGTTTATCGTTGTCTCTGATTGGGGATCATATTTAGGTAGCCATTTCCCTTTGGTGTTTGTGGGTTCTTGTCTATGTGTAGTTGCCTGTCAGCACTCACTTGTATAGCATCATGGGTCTCCTTCATAAGACGAACGTGACACCAAGCTGTTTGAAGGCACAGTCAACTTAGTGTATGTGAACTTCTGAACCACTGGAATTGTGATGAAGTGAATTATAAGTGAAATAATCTGTCTGTAAACAATTGTTGAAAAAAATTACTTGTGTCATGCAAAGTAATTTTAGATGTCCTAACCGACTTGCCAAAACTATAGTGTTTTAAAAGGCCATTTGCCTTTTGGTAGGCCGTCATTCTAAATAAGAATTGCAATGCAGCAAGATACATTTGTTCTCAAAATCATTCACCTTTTCTTTCCCATAGAGAGGATTTTAAATCCTAAAATGACAAAGTTGAAGAGCAAGGTGAAGACACTGAGAATCTGCAGAAGAAACTTTAAGCAAATCAACTGTTTCAAACTGTTTTTACATTTACATTACATTTACATTTAAGTCATTTAGCAGACGCTCTTATCCAGAGCGACTTACAAATTGGTGCATTCACCTTATGACATCCAGTGGGACAGTCACTTAACAATAGTGCATCTAAAACTTAGGGGGGGGTGGGGTGAGAGGGATTACTTAACCTATCCTAGGTATT
Organism: Oncorhynchus gorbuscha; assembly: GCF_021184085.1. Lineage (NCBI taxonomy): Eukaryota > Metazoa > Chordata > Actinopteri > Salmoniformes > Salmonidae > Oncorhynchus > Oncorhynchus gorbuscha. The sequence goes on along the minus strand of NC_060190.1, from coordinate 68,410,007 downwards.
CCTTAAAGAGGTGGGGTTTCAGGTGTCTCCGGAAGGTGGTGATTGACTCCGCTGTCCTGGCGTCGTGAGGGAGTTTGTTCCACCATTGGGGGGGCCAGGGCAGCGAACAGTTTTGATTGGGCTGAGCGGGAGCTGTACTTCCTCAGTGGTAGGGAGGCGAGCAGGCCAGAGGTGGATGAACGCAGTGCCCTTGTTTGGGTGTAGGGCCTGATCAGAGCCTGGAGGTACTGAGGTGCCGTTCCCCTCACAGCTCCGTAGGCAAGCACCATGGTCTTGTAGCGGATGCGAGCTTCAACTGGAAGCCAGTGGAGAGAACGGAGGAGCGGGGTGACGTGAGAGAACTTGGGAAGGTTGAACACCAGACGGGCTGCGGCGTTCTGGATGAGTTGAAGGGGTTTAATGGCACAGGCAGGGAGCCCAGCCAACAGCGAGTTGCAGTAATCCAGACGGGAGATGACAAGTGCCTGGATTAGGACCTGCGCCGCTTCCTGTGTGAGGCAGGGTCGTACTCTGCGGATGTTGTAGAGCATGAACCTACAGGAACGGGCCACCGCCTTGATGTTAGTTGAGAACGACAGGGTGTTGTCCAGGATCACGCCAAGGTTCTTGGCGCTCTGGGAGGAGGACACAATGGAGTTGTCAACCGTGATGGCGAGATCATGGAACGGGCAGTCCTTCCCCGGGAGGAAGAGCAGCTCCGTCTTGCCGAGGTTCAGCTTGAGGTGGTGATCCGTCATCCACACTGATATGTCTGCCAGACATGCAGAGATGCGATTCGCCACCTGGTCATCAGAAGGGGGAAAGGAGAAGATTAATTGTGTGTCGTCTGCATAGCAATGATAAGAGAGACCATGTGAGGTTATGACAGAGCCAAGTGACTTGGTGTATAGCGAGAATAGGAGAGGGCCAAGAACAGAGGCCTGGGGGACACCAGTGGTGAGAGCGCGTGGTGAGGAGACAGATTCTCGCCACGCCACCTGGTAGGAGCGACCTGTCAGGTAGGACGCAATCCAAGCGTGGGCCGCGCCGGAGATGCCCAACTCGGAGAGGGTGGAGAGGAGGATCTGATGGTTCACAGTATCGAAGGCAGCCGATAGATCTAGAAGGATGAGAGCAGAGGAGAGAGAGTTAGCTTTAGCAGTGCGGAGCGCCTCCGTGATACAGAGGAGAGCAGTCTCAGTTGAATGACTAGTCTTGAAACCTGACTGATTTGGATCAAGAAGGTCATTCAGAGAGAGATAGCGGGAGAGCTGGCCAAGGACGGCACGTTCAAGAGTTTTGGAGAGAAAAGAAAGAAGGGATACTGGTCTGTAATTGTTGACATCGGAGGGATCGAGTGTAGGTTTTTTCAGAAGGGGTGCAACTCTCGCTCTCTTGAAGACGGAAGGGACGTAGCCAACGGTCAGGGATGAGTTGATGAGCGAGGTGAGGTAAGGGAGAAGATCTCCGGAAATGGTCTGGAGAAGAGAGGAGGGGATAGGGTCAAGCGGGCAGGTTGTTGGGCGGCCGGCCGTCACAAGACGCGAGATTTCATCTGGAGAGAGAGGGGAGAAAGAGGTCAGAGCACAGGGTAGGGCAGTGTGAGCAGAACCAGCGGTGTCGTTTGACTTAGCAAACGAGGATCGGATGTCGTCGACCTTCTTTTCAAAATGGTTGACGAAGTCATCTGCAGAGAGGGAGGAGGGGGGGGGGCGGAGGATTCAGGAGGGAGGAGAAGGTGGCAAAGAGCTTCCTAGGGTTAGAGGCAGATGCTTGGAATTTAGCGTGGTAGAAAGTGGCTTTAGCAGCAGAGACAGAGGAGGAAAATGTAGAGAGGAGGGAGTGAAAGGATGCCAGGTCCGCAGGGAGGCGAGTTTTCCTCCATTTCCGCTCGGCTGCCCGGAGCCCTGTTCTGTGAGCTCGCAATGAGTCATCGAGCCACGGAGCGGGAGGGAGGACCGAGCCGGCCTGGAGGATAGGGGACATAGAGAGTCAAGGGATGCAGAGAGGGAGGAGAGGAGGGTTGAGGAGGCAGAATCAGGAGATAGGTGGGAGAAGGTTTGAGCGGAGGGAAGAGATGATAGGATGGAAGAGGAGAGAGTAGCGGGGGAGAGAGAGCGAAGGTTGGGACGGCGCGATACCATCCGAGTAGGGGCAGTGTGGGAGGTGTTGGATGAGAGCGAGAGGGAAAAGGATACAAGGCAGTGGTCGGAGACTTGGAGGGAGTTGCAATGAGGTTAGTGGAAGAACAGCATCTAGTAAAGATGAGGTCGAGCGTATTGCCTGCCTTGTGAGTAGGGGGAAGGTGAGAGGGTGAGGTCAAAAGAGGAGAGGAGTGGAAAGAAGGAGGCAGAGAGGAAAGAGTCAAAGGTAGACGTGGGGAGGTTAAAGTCGCCCAGAACTGTGAGAGGTGAGCCGTCCTCAGGAAAGGAGCTTATCAAGGCATCAAGCTCATTGATGAACTCTCCGAGGGAACCTGGAGGGCGATAAATGATAAGGATGTTAAGCTTGAAAGGGCTAGTAACTGTGACAGCATGGAATTCAAAGGAGGCGATAGACAGATGGGTAAGGGGAGAAAGAGAGAATGACCACTTGGGAGAGATGAGGATCCCGGTGCCACCACCCCGCTGACCAGACGCTCTCGGGGTGTGCGAGAACACGTGGGCGGACGAAGAGAGAGCAGTAGGAGTAGCAGTGTTGTCTGTGGTGATCCATGTTTCCGTCAGTGCCAAGAAGTCGAGGGACTGGAGGGAGGCATAGGCTGAGATGAACTCTGCCTTGTTGACCGCAGATTGGCAGTTCCAGAGGCTACCGGAGACCTGGAACTCCACGTGGGTCGTGCGCGCTGGGACCACCAGAGTAGGGTGGCCGCGGCCACGCGGTGAGGAGCGTTTGTATGGTCTGTGCAGAGAGGAGAGAACAGGGATAAACAGACACATAGTTGACAGGCTACAGAAGAGGCTACGCTAATGCAAAGGAGATTGAATGACAAGTGGACTACACGTCTCGAATGTTCAGAAAGTTAAGCTACGTAGCAAGAATCTTATTGACTAAAATGATTAAAATGATACAGTACTGCTGAAGTAGGCCAGCTGGCAGTGGGTGCGTTGTTGACACTACACTAATCAAGTCGTTCCGTTGAGTGTAATAGTTTCTGCAGTGTTGCTATTCGGGGCTAGCAGGCTAGCTAGCAGTGTTGTTTACGTTACGTTGCGTTAAAAGAACGACAATAGATGGCTAGCGAACCTAGAAAATCGCTCTAGACTACACAATTATCTTTGATACAAAGACGGCTATGTAGCTAGCTAAGTAGCTAGCTACGATCAAACAAATCAAACCGTTGTACTGTAATGAAATGAAGTGAAAATGTGATACTACCTGTGAGTGCGACCGGGTAGTTGAGTTCTATACAGAAGACGTTGGCTAGCGTTGGCTAGCTGTTGGCTAGCTAGCAGAGTCACCTACGTTAAGGACGACAAATAGCTGGCTAGCTAACCTCGGTAAATTAAGATAATCACTCTAAGACTACACACTCTAAACCTAAACAACACAATTATCTTGGATACGATGATACGAAGACAGCAAAGACAGCTATGTAGCTAGCTAACACTAAACTAATCAAGTCGTTCAGTTGAGTGTAATAGTTTCTCCAGTGCAGCTAATCAGTGGACGTTAGCTAGCTGGCTAGTGAAGACTACGTTAGGACGGCGAAATACGATAATTACGCAATTATCTTTGATACAAAGACGGCTATGTAGCTAGCTGAGAAGAAATTGCTAAGATAAGACAAATCAAACCGTTGTGATATAATGAAATATAATGAAAAAGTTATACTACCCGTTGGAGCGACGTGCAGATGCGACCACTCGCTCCAACCGGAACCGGTTGGAACGACAAAATACGGCCAAATCTACAGTTGAAGTCGAAAGTTTACATAGACTTAGGTTAGAGTCATTAAAACAAGTTTTTCAACCACTCCACAAATTTCTTGTTAAAATACAATATAAATATAGGACAAAACACACATCACAAAAAGAGAGTCAACACAACACTACATAAAGAGAAACCTGAGACAACAACATAGCAAGGCAGCAACACATTACAACACAGAATGGTAGGATCACAACATAACAACAACATGGTAGCAACACAACATGGTAGCAGCACAAAAACATGGTACAAACATTATCGGGCAGAGTCAACAGCATAACGGTCAAGAAGATAGAGACAACAATACATCACACAAAGCAGCCACAACTGTCAGTGAGAGTGCCCATGTTTGAGTCTTTGAATGAAGAGATTGAGATAAAACTGTCCGTTTAAGTGTTTGTTGCAGCTCGTTCCAGTCGCTTGCTGCAGAAAACTGAAAAGAGGAGTGACCCAGGGATGTGTGTGCTTTGGGGACCTTTAACAGAATGTGACCGGCAGAACGGATGTTGTATGTGGAGGATGAGGGCTGCAGTAGATATCTCAGATAGGGGGAGTGAAGCCTAAGAGGGTTTTATAAATAAGCATCAACCAGTGGGTCTTGCGACGGGTATACAGAGATGACCAGCTTACAGAGGAGTATAGAGTGCCGTGATGTATCCTATAAGGCGCATTGTTGGCAAATCTGATGGTCGGATGGTAAAGAACATCTAGACGCTCGAGAGCACCCCTACCTGCCGATCTATAAATTATGTATCCGTAATCTAGCATGGGTAGGCTGGTCATCTGAATCAGGATTATTTTGGCAGGTGGGGTGAAAGAGGAGCAATATCGATAGAGGAAACAAAGTCTAGATTTAACTTTAGTCTGTAGCTTTGATATGTGCTGGTGGAGGGACAGTGCACCGTCCAGCCGCTCTCTCAAATACTTGTATGTGGTGACTACCTAAAACTCTAAACCCTCAGAGGTAGTAATAACACCTGTGGGAAGAGGGTCATTCTTCTTACCAAACCACATGACCTTTGTTTTGGAGATGTTCAGAACAAGGTTAAGGGTAGGGAAAGCTTGTTGGACACTAAGAAAGCTTTGTTGTAGAGCATTTAACACAAAATCCGGGGAGGGGCCAGCTGAGTATAAGACTGTATCATTTGCATATAAATGGACGAGAGAACTTCCTACTGCCTGAGCTATGTTGTTGATGTAAATTGAGAAGAGCGTGGGGCCTAAAATTGAGCCTTGGGGTACTCCCTTGGCAGTGGCTGAGACAGCAGATTTTCTGACTTTATACGCTACACTCTTTGAGGTAGTTAGCAAACCAGGCCAAAGACCCCTCAGAGAAGATTTTGTTGACCTTAGCCGGCCTACAAGAATGGAATGGTCTACCGTATCAAAATCTTTGGCCAAGTCAATAAAAATAGCAGCATATTAACAGCAGCATATTAAATATTAACAATCAACTCTGACCATAATTGATGGGTTTCCTCCTGGAGTCTTTGAATTTCCTTCTTCATCTTCATCTATTTTGCCTCCCTCTCCTGAATGAGAGAAAAATATTCCCATAACACAATACCATAAATTATCAGAAAACTGCTCAATTATTCTGTTTCATTCTATACATATAGCAACACATGTTCAATTCAAACATACTTTTAGTCGTGCTACAAGAATGGTTGCCTCTGAGGATTCATTCTGCATCGTCTCCAGAATAGTCTTGTTCTCAAGTTGCAGCTGATTGAGACTTGCTGATAGCTGTTCATACTTCACCCTGGGGAAGAGTTCACATTCAGCATTATTTAAATGGAGAATTGGAGACATGGAGGAAAACTGTCCCTCAGGTAATTATATAAGTGATATTTGAACATCAAAGACCTTACTCATGTTGTACAATGTCTGTCTTTAGATGATCTTTTTCCTTGATGGATTTTTCCTCTCTTCTCATTGCAGCAGATAATTGCCCCTGAATCTCTTGTATTTTCCTCTGTGGGAGAGAACACAGGAACAATCTCTTTCCTGGACGATTGCATGTACAGGTGTCGAATAAAAAATGTATGCCAATATTGTGCGAGGAAAATACAATTGATAGAATCAAACCTCAGTCATATTGTCATTTTCCTTCAAATAGTTTTGCATCGTTTCAGCCTTTTCAAGTGCATTTTCCAGTCAATTGTTTTCAGCAGACTTTATTCTGGACGGGTACAACACATTAATAAGATTTAAGCAAACAATATTCTTCTGAATAAGTAGTGCTACAAATGTATCTACACAACGGTCATCTGAACATCATCTTAACTTGAATTAGTGAATTTCAGCATGTTTCCCCTTAAACTCTGTGGTGAGTTCTGATGTTCTGGTCTCCACAACTTTGTTTTATCTAGTGACTTTATGGATTTTGTTTTGACATCCTAAAGGCAAGAGTTAAATAATTGCTCTTTCATTAACCTCACTACATGGACTAGGCATGACATTTATAAGAGAGGTGTCAATTTTGGTTCACAAAACACAGTGTAATCTTTATTGTCATGTTTTGTCTTAGATTGTCTTGTCATTATGCTTTCCCTTCTGTTCGTTTCCCCCTGCTGGTCTTATTAGGTTCGTTCCCCTTTTTCTATCCCTCTCTCTCCCCCTCCCTCTCTCTCCTCTCTCTATCGTTCCGTTCCTGCTCCCAGCTGTTCCTATTCCCCCTAATCATCATTTAGTCTTCCCACACCTGTTCCTTATCTTTTCCCCTGATTAGAGTCCCTATTTCTTCCCTTGTTTTCCGTTCCTGTCCTGTCGGATCCTTGTCTATTGTTCACCGTGCTGTGTCTATGTATTGCCCTGTCGTGTCGTGTTTCCCTCAGATGCTGCGTGGTGAGCAGGTGTCTGAGTCTGCTACGTTCAAGTGCCTTCCCGAGGCAACCTGCAGTTCTTGATCAAGTCTCCAGTCTGTTCTCATCATTACGAGTAGTATTATGCCTTTTGTTTGTAAAGTAACTTAACTGGATTAAAAACTCTGTTTTCGCCAAGTCGCTTTTGGGTCCTCATTCACCTGCATAACAGAAGGATCCGACCAAGGAATGGACCCAGCGACTACAGATGCTCGTAACACTGCCGTCGAGATCCAAGGAGCCATGCTCGGCAGACACGAGCAGGAATTGTCTGCTGCTCGCCATGCCGTGGAGAACCTGGCCGCTCAGGTTTCCGACCTCTCTGGACAGTTCCAGAGTCTTCGTCTCGTGCCACCTGTTACTTCCTGGCCTGCCGAGCCTCCGGAACCTAGGGTTAATAACCCACCTTGCTACTCCGGGCAGCCCACGGAGTGCCGCTCCTTTCTCACCCAGTGTGATATTGTGTTCTCTCTCCAACCCAACACATACTCTAGCTAGAGAGCTCGGGTTGCTTACGTCATTTCACTCCTTACTGGCCGGGCTCGAGAGTGGGGCACAGCTATCTGGGAGGCAAGGGCTGATTGTTCTAACAATTACCAGAACTTTAAAGAGGAGATGATTCGTTCAGTTTTTGGTAGGGAGGCTTCTAGGGCCCTGGCTTCCCTATGCCAAGGTGATCGATCCATAACGGATTACTCTATAGAGTTTCGCACTCTTGCTGCCTCTAGTGAGTGGAACGAGCCGGCGCTGCTCGCTCGTTTTCTGGAGGGACTCCACGCAGTGGTCAAAGATGAGATTCTCTCTCGGGAGGTTCCTTCCAGTGTGGACTCTTTGATTGCTCTCGCCATCCGCATAGAACGATGGGTAGATCTTCGTCACCAAGCTCGTGGAAGAGAGCTCGCGTCAACGGTGTTTCCCTGCTCCGCATCGCAACCATCTCCCTCCTCTGGCTCAGAGACTGAGCCCATGCAGCTGGGAGGTATTCGCATCTCGACCAAGGAGAGGGAACGGAGGATCACCAACCGCCTGTGCCTCTATTGCGGATTTGATGGACATTTTGTCAATTCATGTCCAGTAAAGGCCAGAGCTCATCAGTAAGCGGAGGGCTACTGGTGAGCGCTACTACTCAGGTCTCTTCATCTAGATCCTGTACTACTATGTCGGTCCATCTACGCTGGACCGGTTCGGGTGCTACATGCAGTGCCTTGATTGACTCTGGGGCTGAGGGTTGTTTCATGGACGAAGCATGGGCTCGGAAACATGACATTCCTTTCAGACAGTTAGACAAGCCTACGCCCATGTTTGCCTTAGATGGTAGTCATCTTCCCAGTATCAGATTTGAGACACTACCTTTAACTCTCACAGTATCTGGTAACCACAGTGAGACTATTTCTTTTTTGATTTTTCGTTCACCTTTTACACCTGTTGTTTTGGGTCATCCCTGGCTAGTATGTCATAATCCTTCTATTAATTGGTCTAGTAATTCTATCCTATCCTGGAACGTTTCTTGTCATGTGAAGTGTTTAATGTCTGCCATCCCTCCCATTTCTTCTGTCCCCACTTCTCAGGAGGAACCTGGCGATTTGACAGGAGTGCCGGAGGAATATCATGATCTGCGCACGGTCTTCAGTCGGTCCCGAGCCAACTCCCTTCCTCCTCACCGGTCGTATGATTGTAGTATTGATCTCCTTCCGGGGACCACTCCTCCTCGGGGTAGACTATACTCTCTGTCGGCTCCCGAACGTAAGGCTCTCGAGGATTATTTATCTGTGTCTCTTGACGCCGGTACCATAGTGCCTTCTTCCTCTCCGGCCGGGGCGGGGTTCTTTTTGTTAAGAAGAAGGACGGTACTCTGCGCCCTGCGTGGATTATCGAGGGCTGAATGACATAACGGTTAAGAATCGTTATCCGCTTCCCCTTATGTCATCAGCCTTCGAGATTCTGCAGGGAGCCAGGTGCTTTACTAAGTTGGACCTTCGTAACGCTTACCATCTCGTGCGCATCAGAGAGGGGGACGAGTGGAAAACGGCGTTTAACACTCCGTTAGGGCATTTTGAGTACCGGGTTCTGCCGTTTGGTCTCGCCAATGCGCCAGCTGTTTTTCAGGCATTAGTTAATGATGTTCTGAGAGACATGCTGAACATCTTTGTTTTTGTCTATCTTGACGATATCCTGATTTTTTCACCGTCACTCGAGATTCATGTTCAGCACGTTCGACGTGTTCTACAGCGCCTTTTAGAGAATTGTCTCTACGTAAAGGCTGAGAAGTGCTCTTTTCATGTCTCCTCCGTTACTTTTCTCGGTTCCGTTATTTCCGCTGAAGGCATTCAGATGGATTCCGCTAAGGTCCAAGCTGTCAGTGATTGGCCCGTTCCAAGGTCACGTGTCGAGTTGCAGCGCTTTTTAGGTTTCGCTAATTTCTATCGGCGTTTCATTCGTAATTTCGGTCAAGTTGCTGCCCCTCTCACAGCTCTTACTTCTGTCAAGACGTGTTTTAAGTGGTCCGGTTCCGCCCAGGAGCTTTTGATCTTCTAAAAGAACGTTTTACGTCCGCTCCTATCCTCGTTACTCCTGACGTCACTAGACAATTCATTGTCGAGGTTGACGCTTCAGAGGTAGGCGTGGGAGCCATTCTATCCCAGCGCTTCCAGTCTGACGATAAGGTTCATCCTTGCGCTTATTTTTCTCATCGCCTGTCGCCATCTGAGCGCAACTATGATGTGGGTAACCGTGAACTGCTCGCCATCCGCTTAGCCCTAGGCGAATGGCGACAGTGGTTGGAGGGGGCGACCGTTCCTTTTGTCGTTTGGACAGACCATAAGAACCTTGAGTACATCCGTTCTGCCAAACGACTTAATGCCCGTCAAGCTCGTTGGGCGTTGTTTTTCGCTCGTTTCGAGTTTGTGATTTCTTACCGTCCGGGTAGCAAAAACACCAAGCCTGATGCCTTATCCCGTCTGTTTAGTTCTTCTGTGGCTTCTACTGATCCCGAGGGGATTCTTCCTTATGGGCGTGTTGTCGGGTTGACAGTCTGGGGAATTGAAAGACAGGTTAAGCAAGCACTCACGCACACTGCGTCGCCGCCGCGCGCTTGTCCTAGTAACCTCCTTTTCGTTCCTGTTTCCACTCGTCTGGCTGTTCTTCAGTGGGCTCACTCTGCCAAGTTAGCTGGTCATCCCGGTGTTCGAGGCACTCTTGCGTCTATTCGCCAGCGCTTTGGTGGCCGACTCAGGAGCGTGACACGCGCCGTTTCGTGGCTGCTTGTTCGGACTGCGCGCAGACTAAGTCGGGTAACTCTCCTCCTGCCGGTCGTCTCAGACCGCTCCCCATTCCTTCTCGACCATGGTCTCACATCGCCCTAGACTTCATTACCGGTCTGCCTTTGACTGCGGGGAAGACTGTGATTCTTACGGTTGTCGATAGGTTCTCTAAGGCGGCACATTTCATTCCCCTCGCTAAACTTCCTTCCGCTAAGGAGACGGCACAAATCATCATCGAGAATGTGTTCAGAATTCATGGCCTCCCGTTAGACGCCGTTTCAGACAGAGGCCCGCAATTCACGTCACAGTTTTGGAGGGAGTTCTGTCGTTTGATTGGTGCGTCCGTCAGTCTCTCTTCCGGGTTTCATCCCCAGTCTAACGGTCAAGCAGAGAGGGCCAATCAGACGATTGGTCGCATACTACGCAGCCTTTCTTTCAGAAACCCTGCGTCTTGGGCAGAACAGCTCCCTGGGCAGAATACGCTCACAACTCGCTTCCTTCGTCTGCTACCGGGTTATCTCCGTTTCAGAGTAGTCTGGGTTACCAGCCTCCTCTGTTCTCATCCCAGCTTGCCGAGTCCAGCGTTCCCTCCGCTCAAGCGTTTGTCCAACGTTGTGAGCGCACCTGGAGGAGGGTGAGGTCTGCACTTTGCCGTTACAGGGCACAGACTGTGAGAGCCGCCAATAAACGCAGGATTAAGAGTCCAAGGTATTGTTGCGGCCAGAGAGTGTGGCTTTCCACTCGCAACCTTCCTCTTACGACAGCTTCTCGTAAGTTGACTCCGCGGTTCATTGGTCCGTTCCGTGTCTCCCAGGTCGTCAATCCTGTCGCTGTGCGACTGCTTCTTCCGCGACATCTTCGTCGCGTCCATCCTGTCTTCCATGTCTCCTGTGTCAAGCCCTTTCTTCGCACCCCCGTTCGTCTTCCCTCCCCCTCCCGTCCTTGTCGAGAGCGCACCTATTTACAAGGTACGTAAGATCATGGACATGCGTTCTCGGGGACGGGGTCACCAATACTTAGTGGATTGGGAGGGTTACGGTCCTGAGGAGAGGAGTTGGGTTCCGTCTCGGGACGTGCTGGACCGTTCACTTATTGATGATTTCCTCCGTTGCCGCCAGGATTCCTCCTCGAGTGTGCCAGGAGGCGCTCGGTGAGTGGGGGGTACTGTCATGTTTTGTCTTAGATTGTCTTGTCATTATGCTTTCCCTTCTGTTCGTTTCCCCCTGCTGGTCTTATTAGGTTCGTTCCCTTTTTCTATCCCTCTCTCTCCCCTCCCTCTCTCTCCTCTCTCTATCGTTCCGTTCCTGCTCCCAGCTGTTCCTATTCCCCTAATCATCATTTAGTCTTCCCACACCTGTTCCTTATCTTTTCCCCTGATTAGAGTCCCTATTTCTTCCCTTGTTTTCCGTTCCTGTCCTGTCGGATCCTTGTCTATTGTTCACCGTGCTGTGTCTATGTATTGCCCTGTCGTGTCGTGTTTCCCTCAGATGCTGCGTGGTGAGCAGGTGTCTGAGTCTGCTACGTTCAAGTGCCTTCCCGAGGCAACCTGCAGTTCTTGATCAAGTCTCCAGTCTGTTCTCGTCATTACGAGTAGTATTATGCCTTTTGTTTGTAAAGTAACTTTACTGGATTAAAAACTCTGTTTTCGCCAAGTCGCTTTTGGGTCCTCATTCACCTGCATAACATTTATAATCTTTGAATTGCATAACCTGTGTTTTGAATATTCTCTTCATCAGCATATTGGAGTACAAGATATAATACTAACTTCAAAGTCTTTATTGAGCTGTTCGGCACTTTGCAGACTAACAGGGATTCTTGTTCTTGTTTGAAACTTTGATGGGCTTCCTGATGTTGCTCTGTCAAAAAAAGAGATGTTTATTCGTTTTTGTCATAAATCATGAAATTTAACAGGAGTAAAGCAGTTATGATGCAGCTACCATGCTTGAAGTTACACTTTCAGCAAAATGCATGGAATATTTGGAAAAGTTCACACTTAGGCCTAATCAATGAACAAAATCAAAATAAATGCCAATCTTACTTGCTGCCTCTTGTAAACTTTTGCAACTCTCTTGGGTTTCATAGAGGTTGAGATTTTCTGAAGTTTTTCTTTTTTGTTCTTCCTTTTCATCTGTATCACAACGTTTAAGAGATATTTTCAGTTTGAATAGTTTACACTTGTTGTATTTGGCGCACGTGACAAAAAAGATTTGATCTTCTGTCCAAGAACACATGATGGGTTTCTTCTCTAAGAGAACATAGGTTAGTTTTTAGGACAACATAGACCACAAAATGTCCTCATTTTGAATTTAGGTACTAGCATGTACACTTCGGCTGAGAAGACGGCATGTTTTAGTAACGTAGATGGACTTTCTCCGCTGATCTTTCAAACGTATATTTAAATATATGACTTATGTTCCATGTTGCATTGTTTCTGTTTGAAAAATAAATGTACCAGATAAAAAGCAGAATTATAATACAATCTATAGTGAAAGTATCATGTTGTAAACCAAATACATACCTGTTCCGCAGATCATTCTCAATGCTCTGATCTTCTAGTTTAAATAGTGAGGCTTTCATTTCCGAACGGAAATATAAAGGAAAGGGAAATGCAATAACAATAATGATAGACTTTTTTAACCTTTCTAGCGCAGGCGTTTCACTAGCGGAACCCCTTGACAACATTCCGCTGAAAAGGCAGGGTGCGAAATACAAAAATATTTTTTTGAAATATGTAACTTTCATACATTAATAAGTCCAATACAGCAAATGAAAGATAAACATCTTGCTAATCTACCCATCATGTCCGATTCCTAAAATGCTTTACAGTGAAAGCACAACATATGATTATGTTAGGTCATAGCCAAGTCAAAAAAACACAGCCATTTTCCAGCCAAAGACAGGAGTTGCAAAAAGCAGAAATATAGATAGAATTCATCACTAACCTTTGATGATCTCCATCAGATGACACTCATAGGACATTATGTTACACAATACATGTATGTTTTGTTTGATAATGTACATATTTATATACAAAAATCTCAGTTTACATTGGCGCGTTTCTTGCAGTAATGTTTTGATTCCAAAACATCCGGTGATTTTGTAGAAATATTCATAATAAACATTGATAAAAGATACAACTGTTATTCACAGAATTAAAGATAGACTTCTACTTAATGCGACAGCTGTGTCAAATTTAAAAACAACTTGACTGAAAAAGCATAATCTGGCAACTGCGCTCAGAGCCTAATCCAGCCCAAGAAATATCCGCCATTTTGGAGACAACAGAAGTTAGAAATAACACTATAAATATTCACTTACCTTTGATGATCATCAGAAGGCACTCCCAGGAATCCCAGTTCCACAACAAATGACTGATTTGTTCCATAAAGTTCCATAAAGTCCATCATTTATGTCCAAATAGCCACTTGTTGTTAGCGTGTTCAGCCCAGTAATCCATCTTCATGAGGCGCAAGCACTTCGTCCAGACAAAAACTCGAAAAGTTCCGTTACAGGTCGTAGAAACAAGTAAAACGATGTGTTGAATCAATCTTTAGGATGTTTTTAACATAAAACATCAATAAGCTTCCAACCGGAGAATTCCTATGTCTGAAGAAAAGCAATGAAACAAGAGCTAACTCTGTCGGGAGCACGCGTCACGAGCCCGAGACAATCTGCCAGACCACTGACTCAAACAGGTCTCATGAGCCCCTCCTTTATAGTAGAATCCTCAAATCAGTTTCTAAAGACGGTTGACATCTAGTGGAAGCCGTAGGAATTGCAACTTGACTCCATAGACACTGTGTATTCGGTAGGCCAAGCTTTGAAAAACAACAAACCTCAGATATCCAACTTCCTGGTTGGATTTTTCTCAGGTTCTCACCAGCCATACGAGTTCTGTTATACTGACAGACATCATTCAAACAGTTTTAGAAACTTCAAAGTGTTTTCTATCCAATACTAATAATACTATGCATATATTAGCATCTGGAAGAGAGTAGGAGGCAGTTCACTCTGGGCACGCTATTCATCCAAAAGTGAAAACGCTGCCCCCTATCCCAAAAAAGGATTATAGGACTGTAGCATTTTCACTCTGTCATTTCAATAAAGGCCTAGACCTTAACCATATAGCCTGTTATTTAAAACTAAGAATTGAGATAAATTGAAATAAAGACTGATTTGCTCATACTCAACTAATATTGGCTCACTGATGAGTTGTAAAGTGTGGTATCTACTGTATCTAGGTAGTGGTGGGAAAAGTACTAAAACTCATACCTGAGTAAAAGTAAAGTGAAAGTGAGTCACCCAATAAAATACTTGAGTAAAACTCTAAAAGTATTTGGTTTTAAATATCAAAATTAAATGTAGTTGCTAAAATATACTTAAGTATCAAAAGTAAAAGTACAAATTATTATAAAGTCCTTATATAAAGCAAACTAGACTTTACAATTGTATTTGTATTTATTGACGGATAGCCAGGGTCACACTCCAACACTCAGACATAATTTGAAAACAAAGCACATGTTTAGTGATTCTGCCAGATCAGTAGGGATGACCAGGGATGTTCTCTTGAGAAGTATGTGAATTGGACCATTTTCTGTCCTGTTAAGCATTCAAAATGTAACTAGTACTTTTGAGTGACAGGGAAATGAATGGAGTAAAAAGTACATAATGTTCTTTAGGAATGTAGTGAAGTAAAAGTAGTCAAAAATATAAATAGTAAAGCAAAGTACAGATGCCAATTTATTTTATTTAAGTAGTACTTTAAAGTATTTTTACACCACTGTATCTAGGCCTATATTGTGGCATGCCAAAGTTGACGTGACCATTGTGGTTTAAAGAAGGTTTGGAACATGCCCAGTAGTTTTCTAAAGACCCAATTGGACATCACACCCCTCTTCTGACTGATACTCACTAAGTGTAACAAATACAGGTGAATGTACATGACAACTTAAGGGAATCCAGGAAACATCTGATCTCTATAGCAGTTGTATTCCTCTACGACCCACCAGCTCCATGTCACATTACATAGTATTGTTTTTATCTGTGACACACCAAACTAAGTTTACTCACTTCTTTATTTTTGATTGGTGGCACAACTTTCATCTTGAATGCATCTTTTGAGAGAAAATATATTAGGAAAGTATTCTACCTCGAGATGCATGTGCAACTCATGCCTTTGGATAAATCAACTTTGCCCAAAATTCTAGGAGCCGGTTTAGCCTAAACCTAATTCCTTGACTGAAAATCACTATCAATGTAGTATCTGGGTCTGAAAAAACAGCACTACATTCTTAAAAAAATGTCACCATTCTGCAATTAATGTTCCATATGATAAAATACCTGATCTGGTGGGTTTCATATTTGTAGAGGGAAAACTCTTTGTCTAAACATTTATTATAACACTAACACGGAACCCAAACCGGCTGCGCGTGTGCGCCATTGTGCGCCATCGTGCATCAATGTATTTTGTCCACCCACACCAAACACGATCACGACGCGCAGGTTAAAATATCAAAACAAACTCTGAACCAAATATATTAATTTGAGGTCAGGTCGAAAAGCATTAAACATTTATGGCAATTTAGCTAGTTAGCTTGCTGCTAGCTAATTTGTCCTGGGATATAAACATTGAGTTGTTATTTTACCTGAAATGTACAAGTTCCTCTACTCCACCAATTAATCCACACATAAAATGGTCAACCGAATCGTTTCTAGTAATCTCTCCTCCTTCCAGGCTTTTTCTTCTCTTAGCAACTTTCATAGATTGGGTGCATTCCCGCCACTGACTTCTTTCTTCTTTCAGTCACCTACGTGGGTGGCATGTGGGTACCTGCTTCTATAAACCAATGGGAGATGGGAGAGGCAGGACTTGCAGCGCGATCTGCGTCATAAATAGAACTGAATTATATTTTAGCTTTTGGAAATGCAGATGCTTGAATAACATAGATTTCTGCATTTATTTTGCAATGCTCGCGCACGCGACGTGAGCACTGTACTCAGCCTGTAAGAAATGAAGTAGCACATTGATGCGAGGTCATTCATATTGAGAAAATACCAAACCATTTTATTTAAAACAAAACATATACTACCTCCTGCAAAGTGTGCATGACACATCCACTATCCTCCACTATTTCACGTGGGTTGAAGGTAGAAACCTGTCTGGTGAACAGAGTATGTGAGCAGAGCTGGAGCTGAGCATGCCCTAATTTGACTGGAGTGTGGAGCCAAAGGCTGGAGCATCGGCTTTCTTGCCTGCTCCAATTTCGCTCCAGTTGCACTCCAGTAGCACTCACTTCACAAGATCAGGGCATGCTCATTGTAGTCAACTTGTGTGCTGCTAATAGCCCCTTGCTTTAGACGAGGTAAAGACAGATTCAGGTTGGATATTCAATGGTTATTCGCCTGTAGTTTTCCTTAAGTCCAACAACAGCAGTTAGGGACCGTCAACATAGTGACAAATCTACTTTTTCAAATGTCAATAGCTCTTTAACTATTTCTCCTAAATCTTTCAAAACCGGTTCTAGCTAATCCAATGACATAGACACACATTGCACACACTTTTTTTGTTGTTGTTGGATTACATCTAGCACTATTTTCAATGATTGATTTACATTTTTGAAATTCAATAGCACCTTGGTCATGTGACCCACACACCTCAAACAAGGTTCATAATGTACACTCAGCGGGCCTACACATTGCACAGCCTTTTGTTTGTCCATTTGCATCTCATGAGATTTTACATACATTTTTTAAACTTTAGAATACCAATAGCTCTTTGGTCATGTGACCTACTGACTTCAAGCAAGTTCAAAATGTACACCTAAGTGGGCCTACAAATTGCACCTCCTTTTGTCTGTCCATTTTCTCATGCTATGCCCCCCTGAAGGACAGTGTTACTCACACACCAATTCACATTGGCCTTCTCCCTGGGGCATTCCTGACCTCCAGGCAGGCCCCAATTGACCTGGTGACCTCTGACTCCTGGCCTCTAGGCTTACACTCCCTGCCCACCTGCCTGCCCTCTCTCTGAGCCTGAGTATGTATAGCTTACTCCCTGGAACTACAGACCTCCAGGCCTCCACACCTACTCCCCCTACCCCGTCAACAGCCCTCTCCTTTGGCCTTAGAGTATAGCGAATGGGCAACCATCACATAGTCCCCCAGCTATCCAGAGCCCAATGTCAATGTCTTACGTCTTCTACCCACATGCCTGGGCTCTCTCACACTCTGTGTTTGGCATCTGGCCCCTGGCCCTTCTGCATGGACCTGGTAACCCGTAAGTAAAGAAGGAGGATTATCGAAGAAGACACCTTCTTTCCCAAAAAGCTTGGATCGAGGGCTGACTTTCAATAGATCGCAGCGAGTGAGCTGCTCTGCTACGCACGAAACCCTGACCCAGAATCAGGTCATCTAGTGATTTAGCACCAGGTTCCCCACAAACATGCGGTACGTATCAGGAGAAGGGTGGCAACTCATCCGGCTGCACCCCAACCCCCTCACGAACGGCTCTACTCACCTGCCAAAAGAGGCAGGCTATTCCGGGCCACCCGAAGTTCTGCTGCGCTATGGTATCATTACGTTTAGGGGGGATTCTGACTTAAGAGATGTTCAGTCATAGTCTCACAGATGGTAGCTTCGCATTGGCTCCTCAGCCAAGCACATACACCAAATGTCTGTACCTGCGGTTCCTCTCCTACTGAGCAGGATTACTACAGGTGGGTATGCTCCTTGGAATTTCATCAAGTTGACATTCAGTGATCCATGCCCAGTGAGAATCTATGCTTCTTCCGTCCGTTTTATGGCTCTGCAGAAAATCAGTGGGCGTGGATGGTGATACCCACATCAGATGTAGGCCTCCCGCTCCAGACAAGCTGGAGATACCTCTCCCCACTTTGTAGGGCATGCGCCAGACCTATACAATGCCCTATCACTTAGTCTCTCCGCCACGAGTTTAGTGAGCGTAGAGGATACCTACCCACCTACAATGTGTGGTGTCCCACACTCAGGCAAGCCTGAGGCCTGGTTGTGTCAGCTAATGGTAAGGTACATGCCATCTCCAATACCCCAACCACCCATCGGTCCGCCTTCGGCCCGCCGACAGTCACCACCCCTACAAACCCCCGCATGCTGCCCCTTGCTACACCACACACCGCGAGATGGGCCGCACAGCGAACTTCCAAAGGTTGCAAGAGGAGGGCGAAGGAACGACTGCTCGCCCAGCCGCGGCTTGATCCCAGCCCTGCTTCACACCCCAGCCCGACCGACCAACCCAGTCCTTACAGCCAATTATTTTTCTAAAGTTACATATCTGACTTGCCAACTTCCCTTACCAACATTGTTATAAAATGCCAGAGGCTGTTCACTTTGGAGACCTGCTGCGGATATGTGTATGGCCCCCGGATTTTCAAGGGCCAGCGAGAGCTCACAGTACACCGCCGGAACCACAACGCTTTCCAGGGCTTGGGTCCCTCTCTCGGGGTGAACCCATTCCAGGGCACACTGCCCTTCACAGAGAAAAGAGAACTCTCCCTGGGGCTCCAGCCAGCTTCTCTGGAATTGGTCGCATTACCCGGTCTGTTTTTGATCCTGAAAGTAGTTTGAGGTCCGTAGGTCACATGACCAAGGAGCTATTGGAATTCTAAAGATGACAAAATTAATGTAAAATCATGTGAGATGAAAATTGACAAGCTAAAGGGTGTGCAATATAGAAGGGTAGTCGGTGGACATTCTGCACCATGTTTGAGTCCAGTAGGTCACATGACCAAAGAGCTATTGAAGTTAGAACTTTTGAAAAAATGTGTGAGATGAAAATGGACAAACTAAATGGTGTGCAATGTGTAGGCCCACTAAGTGTACATTCTGAACCTTGTTTGAGGTCAGTAGGTCACATGACCAAGGAGCTATTGAAATTCGAATAAAAAAAAAATGTGTACTTTTTTATGCTCCGTAACAAATTCAACTAGGAATACATAATGCTGCTCACATTTCTACGTGTTTATTATCGATGGAAAGCAAATTAATGTCCAAATCTTGAAAATAAGAACTGTGCGTGGTTGTGCGCAATTTTTCCAACATCTTGGAAGCTATTGATGTTTGAAAGCACGAATATCCGTTGAATATCATAAGAAACTGATAAAACACACAGGTGCAAAATCAAGGTGACTTACACAGATGAGGAGGAAGAGCAAGAGAGGGAGTGCGGTGATGTAGTGGCCACTGTTATGTGTAAAGCTTGGATACCACCTGCTGGTATGGTGCTAAACTGTTATTTTACAGATCGGATGCCACCCGCGAGATATGGCAGTTGTTACACGCTGGCTCCATGAAACAACTAAAGAATCATTGTGGAATCTGAAAAGACACGTATCCCAAAAGTATGATGGTGTACTGACTACGTGCACATGCTAAAAGAAAGGAACAAGGTGGGTCGATAACTAAGTGTGTTATTGTAGCTTAGTGTATATCAACTAAACATCTGATCTCTTGAACTTTTCGTTAATTGTCATACGAGTATCTATACAATAAACCATAATTGATTTTGGCCTAAGTGGCCTGGCATATACCCACGTTCAATGGGTTTTCCGTTTTGATTGGGTTATTTTGCCTAAAAACCTTAGGCTTACCTATAGATAAATTAAAAACACAATTGAATCTCTGCCCAGCTTGGCAAGAGTAGCCAAAGGGTGTTTAGAATCCCCAGTGTCTGCAAGTGTGGAGAGGACATTCTCCGCTGCTTGTGGGCTCTCCAGGCACGATCGCATGAGTATTAAGCCCCAGACTGTCCAAACTCGTGTTTTCTAAAAATGAATTCAAAGGCAGTAATAAGTAATTTTTTGGTTTAATTTGTGCTTAATTCTAAGTAAGTCACAGCCTATATGCACAATGTATATATAGACTATAATTATTTAATGCAATGAAATGTTGTTAAAATGCTGAATGCTTTATATCCCTGCCAGCCTAGTGTCACACTAGGAAATGCCGCACAAGGTATTTCTTTGTAAGCTAAAGCCTTGAAATAATACAAATAATATAGCCTAAATAATTCATTTTCGTACCTTCTCATGCTCCCTGTCTGGCTCCTGACCTATTTAGAGTGTTTATGTGCTGTTTTGTAGGACGTGCAGCCTAGTGGTTAGAGCGTTGAACTAGTAACCGAAAGGTTGCAAGTTCGAATCGCCGAGCTTACAAGGTACAAATCTGTCGTTCTGCCCCTGAACCGGCAGTTAATCCACTGTTCCTAGGCCGTCATTGAAAATAAGATTTTGTTCTTAACTGACTTGCCTAGTAAAAAAACATTCACCATTTCATGTTTATTCAAATATTTTTCATTGAAATCCATATGGTTTGGTTTCAATACTTTAAAACCAATTGGTAGGTCCAGGTAGTTACAAAAATAGATGGGTGTTGGAATTTGTGAGTGTGGAGCGGTTTTTAGCACTTTAGGGAGTGGTAGGAAGGACAGTGGTAGGAGCGGCTCCTAGAGCAGCTTTCCAACAGCTGAACATACTGTGCCTGGGAGTGGGTTTGACTCTGTAGGAGGAACCAACAGCTTGAAGTTGAATCCTCTCTCTCTCTCCATCCTGACAACGAATTGGTAACATGAATATTAATTGACAATAGCACTTTATTGACAGTTAGTAAACTAGCAAGCAAGGTTTTTTTGTAGATAATGTTAGTGAGCAAGTGTGTTTGTGGCACAACAACAGCTAGCCAGCAAAAAGTTAGCTAGCTAGCTAACTTAGCTAGAGACTGGACACATTTACAGAAAAACAAAATATTTTGCAATAACATACTTAGCTAGCAAGCTAAATAATTAATATCTAATTATGAAATATGAGCAAATGTTAGCTAGTAGATCCCTACCTGGAAGTGAAGACAGCCAATGTTTGTTTTGTTCAAATGGCAGATGTTTTAGTTGTTGAAGTGAATGTGTGCAGAATGTATCAAATAGATAGACTACATATGTGAAATAAATGTACATTATACCAGTCATACATTTATATTTTCTTAATATATTGCTCTGCATTACACTAATCAATGGAAACATCGAAACATTGTAATCTAGGTTAGCCAATTAATTCAAACAGTCCAATAGCTGTGGGGATATTTTATTTTATACTTAGGCCAAAGTAAATAACTCTTAATGAACACAACATCCCATTTCAGTTTTATTTTTTGTGGAAAGAAAAAAATACATTCATTGAAATTTCACAAAACTATTCACATCATGGTCATCATCCATGTATGACACACATGACTAAAAGTGTCTTCGTGTGTTGACGTCAAAGTGCCTCCCTTCAAGTCGGTAATGTCTAGATTGGACCCAGCTTTTGAAAATGTACGTTAAAAGTAGACACTTCTTTTGCGCATTTTAGATAACCCTAACCCTTTTCCTAATCTTCACCTAATTCTCCTAACCTGCTGCGTAATTTCTCCGAGACCTGATATGAAAAGTCAATTCTGACAAAAAGCTGGATCCCTTCAAGACCCTCCAAGTGCCCTTGGACATATGAAAATTATGAAAATGACCAAAGATTGTCTGTTCCCTCATGGATCAGGGTACCATCACATGACAATCAATGCCTATCAACTTTCATTGGATCAAACCCTTGATTTCTGCATTCACAATTATGACTTTAGTCTCATCAAGTAGGCGACATTAGTGCAACCTCAAGGTAGTTGTGTCTGGAATATTTTTAAAGTTACTTAAAATTAAATCAATCAGTAACAGTGATATACAGTGTCATTTTCCAATATAACGTGCAAACAATTTCCTCCGGGATGAGGATAAACTTTCAGGAGCTCAAGAGTCATTAACGTAAGAGTAAATACTGCCACCTAATGGAGATAAATAGCTAATGGGTTAAGGCAAGAAATGTAGTAGCTGGATATTCCAATCATCCGCAGGAACCGCACCCGACAGCTATCTGCAGGAGTCGTCCCCGCTAGCTGTGTTCCGGCGTCCTAGCTAGTAAGCTAACAAGCTAGCACACAGTGTCCTTCATTCCCACCTGCCCTCGCCATTATTACCAAAACTGCGGGACACTAGTGCATGACAGGCATGGGCGAAGTACACTGTCTACCTGTGTCCTAGCTATCGTTAACTAGCAACCTTTCTTCTGCTGCTGTGTACCGGAGTCCTAGCTAACTAGCTAGCTATCACACGGTGTGTTTTGCTCCGGCATGCCGAACACCTGCTGGAATCCTAGCTAGCTAACTAGTTAGCACCCATTGTCCTAAACACCTGCCGAAAACCTGCCCTTGCTGTCGTTATCAGTACTTCGGACAAAAGTGCCCGACATGCAGGGGAAAGTACACTGTGTACCGGTGTGCTAGCTAGCTACCTATCCCACCTACTGTGTACCAGAGTCCTAGCCTACTAACTGGCTAGCTATTACCCAGGGTCCTAAATGCCTGCCGAACAACTGCCCTTGATCTTGTTAACAGAACAGCGGGAAATGAATGCCCAACAGGCTTGGGGCGAAGGACACTGTCTAACATTACTAGCTAACTAGTTGCCATTGTCCCCCTGCCTCTTCGGCATGCATAACTAACACATACTGTACTGGAGTGCCCCCGCCTCCTGCCTGCGGACCAGAGTCCTAGCAAAAAAAGAGACAAATTTACACATAAAGAGGGGTTCCTACAGATGCAGAAATGCCCACATGCAGGAACGCCCCCAATTGCACTCTTCATAGTTCAAGAGTGTTGTATTGTCTTTGGTGTTGTCACAGATACTGCATTCAAAACAACTGGAAGCTCGGAAATCGCGGAAATCATTTATATTGAATTAGTGCCATTGATTTTAGGGCCTACACATTCCCATTTTGGCGCAAGACAACCGTTAGACCCGATGATGTGTTTCTACTCATGAGTTTAGCTAGCTAAAAATGTGGTCATCACTAGTTACCAGAGGCATATAGTGATACATATGGCTAAACCCAGCCTTTTTCTGCAATTCCTATTTTTTAAATCTGATTATAAACCTAACCTTAACCCAAACCTTAACCAAAATGCTAATCTTATGCCTAAACTTAAATGAATACCAAAAAGCCCATTTTTGTTTACATAATTTTAACGATATAGCCAGGGCCGCAACTTTCACTGGGGACGGGGGGGACATGTCCCCCCCCACATTTAGAAATTGCATTTTTGTCCCTCCCTAATTTTATCATTTGAATATGATTACAAAATGAGGCAACGGTGTGGTTTAGGACCATGTGGAAGGGTAGGCTGTTTGGAGTAGGCTGTTTGGAGTGTTTCAAAATTGGATTAAAAAACTAACTATAGTTATGTCCCCCCCCCCCCCACTTCTAAAATCAAAGTTGCGCCCCTGGATATAGCCAATTTTTGTAAATAGTGACAACTCCAAAAGTGTGATCGGGGAATCATATTGCAGAAGCAGTTTCTGCAGGTCTTCAAACTGGATTATCTTTGGTGTTGTTATCGGTCTCTCTAGCTTTTTAGCTGTGCAGTCAACACGGGAATATAATTGTTTTGAAGATGAATTGAAGAACTGTGAATATCAAGAGACTATGCCTGATTATTCATGTAACAATGCTTTCGGAGATTAAAGAAACCTACCAATCATCATGACAGTGTGAACAAAATGTTACAGTGATTCATTAAACCTTCTAAAAGCACTAGTGCTTTCACAGAATAATACTGTACATTGTAGTTATTTGAGGTGGACTTCTGAAATTCCAAATACACTATACACATAGGAATTACCTGTATATAATAATATTCTAAAATATATCACAACACTTATGCAGAAAATTTACTATTTGGACTCCAGTAAAATATAGTATTTTTTGGTAGGGCAGTTGTACATTTCAGTAAAAAGTTGCATACATACATGTATCTTGACACAGTCATATTATCCTGATAATACATTATTCAATGACAGAAGTGGAACTGGTGAAGAAATATGTTTACATGAACATTGCTATCTGCCAAAGACTTAAACTAAATGAATTTGATGTCTACATTATCTCATTGACTGTATTGAGGTACCATGTGAATGCGTGAATTTGATGTCAAGGAAAGTTAGATTATGTCTTCTGCCGTTTTTGTCTCGTCAACTGCTCTCACCCTGTCATTGGTGGCTTCTTTGGAAGCATTGTCCTTGTTGGTCTCTTCTTCTTTTCCCTCCAGTTTAGCTCTCCTTTCCTCCTCCTTTTTCTCTTTGTCCAACAACCGGTAGTTGGTACCCATCCCCACGAACAGGAACACACTGGCAATGATAAGGATCACCCCACAGCTCTGGTAGGTGTATTGGTAGTCATTGTAGATGTCTTTGAATTTCCCTGTGACCGAACAAAATATTAATTCTAACTTGTATCATAAGTTAAGTCTTTGATTTTCATAAAAAAATAAACCAGTTAAATGATTGAACTTCTTTAAAATAGAAACAAGGAGCTTAAGTAAGCTACAAATACATGTGTGCACTCACCTAACATAGGGGGACCTAACAAGACAGGCCCACACTCCACAATGGTGACCAGTCCCACTGCACTGGAGAAGCGCTGCGTTCCCACCAGGTCCATGAGAGTCTCAAACAGCACTGCACTCAGCCAGCCAAAGGCAAAGCCAAAGAAGATGGCATAGATAACGAAGCCTGTGTAGTCCACGGAGATGGGCGCCAGGACGTGGCACACACCGTTCAACAGCACAGAGCAGGCAAAGAAGTACTGCACCCTGGGTCGTATCCACTTTGTATTGGCCACAATGCCCATGGATGGCCGGGCCACCATGTCCACAAAGGCCAGAACAGACAGCAGGAAGGCTGCCTTCTCTTTGGGGATGTCCCTGCTCTTGGCAAAGTTACTAAGGAACACTAGTGGGGAGAAGAGACCAAAGAACATGATGACGTTACCCATGAGGTAGAGCACGAAGCCCCGGTGTTTGAACAGCGAGAGGTCGATAAAACTGTTACACTTCTGCCCACACGTCGTACTCTCCTTGGCAGCATCTTCACTTTTAACTGCAGGCTGTGGTTTTGGTCCGATGGGTCTCATGAGAGAACCAGCGACGCAGCAGTTGAACAGCAGGCCTCCCAGTATCAGGAAGCTGCCCCTCCAACCAAACTGGTCAAAGAACCAGCTGTTGAGAGGGGCCAGGGTGGATAGGAACACTGGGCTGCCTGCCATGGCGATTCCATTGGCGATGGGCCGCTTATGGTAGAAGTACTTCCCAATCATAGTAAGGGCTGGGTTCAGATTGAATGCCAGTCCCAAACCTGTTGAAATATATTAAATACATTCATTCAGTCCAATATCAGACTGCATAGTTATTCATTATACATAACACATGAAACCAGACAGAAAGGAAATTCAGGATAATAGAAAGTGATAATAGAGTTCCTGAAGCGGGCCCCAGAGGGCAATACATTTCTTCAACAACAGAAAATAATGAACAGTAAACTAATGAACATATCCTTGCTATTCGGGTTCCTTGGGATGTCCCTACTCTCCATTGAAGTTGAAATGTAAAATGGTTAAGGTAAGGGTTAAGGTAGGGGTTAAGGTTTAAGCTAGGGACGTCCCCAGATCCCAGATAGCACTATCCAGGAAAGAGGCCTACCTCCGACCACTCCCACACAGAAGTAAAGTCCTTCCACTGAGTTGCAGAAGGAGGCAGCAATCAGTCCACAGCCGGACAGGAATCCTCCACACATCATGACGGGACGACTCCCATACTTATTAACCAGGATACTGCTGATAGGACCTGAAAGGTGACAAATACAAATCAAATGATGATTCATATGTTGGGAAAATTCACTTTAGGCAAATATGCTCAAGCATAACTGACTATACCATAATGACTATCTAAATTTAATTTGAAAAACTTTAGAGGATTGTAAATTCGCATCTTGAATTTATTTCCTTGATTAACGTGATTTTAAATCTTTAATAGGTGAAAATGCGAATTAGACTACCGTAAGAAGTCTATTTTAGAGAAATTTTATATTTCACCACTAGAGGCCCCTAAAGCCCCAACTCTGAGAAACGCTGGTGCAGCCAGAGCTTCCACACAACTTCTGCAATGATTTGTCTCACTGCTGCACTGCAGCAATTTCTCTGGTCTAGCCACTGTTGGCAATGCAATCGCACAGAAAACAAGACAATCGCGATGAAACAAGATATTGTGAGGTGTGGCTACAGTTTGTGTATTCCTAACGTATGTGCGGAGAATGACAAAAGAAGAGGGCTCTATCGCTAAAGAGCAATTCTAACTAGGCTACTGTAAAATCCTGTGCAGGATTTTATGTGTGTTTGTGCTAGAGAGGTTGGGTATAGAAAAAATACATTTAAAGTACTCCACAGTAGAGCAGGTTACACGTAGTCACTCATTTCCTATGGGTAATCTACCATAGTTCCCATGTAATAGTAAATAATATCCCTTCATTTTGAAAGATGAGAGCTTCACATTGAGAGGGAAACTACCTTTGTCCCACTCAAACTCCTACTGCTGTTGAAATAGACAGTTTGTCTACTGATATGACTTGGTAAACATAGCCTACTCATAGTTTTTCTAGTCAATGTTCTACTTCTACATACCCTATCACCTTCCCTACTGGAAGCTTTGGAGGCTACATTCACAATAGCTCCACTTTGTTATAGTCTTAGACTGAAACATATTCATTCCATTTAGGTTTGGCTAAATCTCAGAGTTTGGCAACACAAATTTAAGGTAACTATGGGCCATAAAATGAGCCTAACAACCTCTAGCTCGCTACAACTTGAAAACGTATATGATTAGATGGCATGCAGAGTTCTGCTGGCTGCATGCCCACCATCTGTCTGGCCTATACCAACAAGGCCTAACTGGGAGCGAAGATCCATGTGGAAGACGCTTCAGCCTCCCTGCCAAATCCCGGCACCACTGAAGGAACCTAAATGGAATGTGACAGTTTTTGTTTAGAGGTTGTCCAGACTCATTTGCCAGCTCGGAACACGACAAAGGCTTTTTACATTCTAATACAGGCGAGGCTAAACACCAACAAAGAGCCTGTCCCCTCTCTCTCTGAAGATGAGCTGGTGAGGGGGTGAAAAGTCTGAGGAGGCAGCCTAAGACCAACCCTGACGATATAAGACATTATGAGAAGGATAGGAAAGAAATTAAAGAGAGGTCAAGACAAGAGGATTATGCCCCATTATTTAGTCAATGTATACATTTTCCGTAACATTATTTTTTTGTAGCGTTCATGGATGACACATGAACACTCTACAATAAATCTGTATGGCAACTGTGTTTCTTGAATAAGCCAAGAAACACAACCCATTTTCTGTAGCACCAGTAAGCGTACATGCAAAATTAAGCATGGATCGCCCCTGTACGGCTGCTTGTTCTTTGGGGGTCTAGGCCAGGTTCCTGTTGTTTACTTTGAGACAGCTGTTAATGTAAAGAATTGCTTTCTAAAGCCATTTGATTCAATTACTCATCGATTACTTTAACTACAATCTAGAAGAACACATTGTGTGCCGTGCACTGTTGGCTGTAAACCCCCGTTTTAAGGCCTGCCAGTATTGGGTCATAGACGTCATTAGGGTCTGAGTCTGACAGGGCCTGTGTGTTCCGGTCCAGTAGAAAGGTCAGAGGTCAGCCCCCACACAGTCATGTGCTCCTCATCATGCGCAGACAGCCAGGCATTCATGTGTCCACAGCCCAACTAACAGGCAACATTCAGAGTGGGAGAACTGGGAACCATCTGAGACAAAGATACTGCATGAACCAATGACCTGGCTTTCGCCCATGCAGGTCCTGAATGTGCGCCTGAGCTAAGTGCTACCTTTTGAGGGAATGGGCTGCTGAACAGTAAATAGCATTCATTCACTGGTCTGGTGGGGGGAAGCTTTGTACTCGAGTAGGGAAATGGATGCTTATCTCTCTGAGTGGACCATATGTACACATGGTGCTGGTCCCCTCTATACTGAAATAGGCAAATGGTTCAGAAATCGTTAAAGAGTTCTTCATAAAGTGCTGCTATTGCTGAAGCTTGACCTACTGTACCGTATACAATATGTGGTACTACACTTGGAACATATCAGCACTAATCCTTTCAAGAGTTCAGTGGTTTGGTAATTACTCCTTCAGTAGTTTTTCTTCCACATGTTATTGTAAATAGGCACTACTACTAAGCTAACTGAAAATGCTGTAGAAGTGTGCAGCTAATAACAATGTATACAGGACAACATCAATATGGAAAAAAGAGGACATTTTCTAAAATAGCATCATACCCCGGGGATATGATTATTCAGTTTATCTCCACCTTCTTGAGAGAAAACGAGCCTGTTCACTATTTGACAGTGCTTTAAAAAAAATCCAGCCTCAGACCTCTTCTTGTGGGACTACGAGTATTGAGTACAAGAGTCCCTCTGATTACTGTTCTGTCTGTTCGTGTTGAAAGTCATGCAGATGAAAAGAGGCGTATCAACTCTCCACTGGGAAGACCTGTCTGACACCTAGCGTTTGATTCAACCCAGTCAGTACAGGAAGCTAGACCAGCTGACACAGTCTGCCTCACCTGCCACTCTCATGTAAATCATTCAATCTCCTCAGCCTCAGAAGACACCTGGGACAACATTCATCTGATCAGAGCATTAACAAGTACAATGAGGAAGAGAGGAACCCCATCCACGGACTGTAGAGACAGATACTGTTGCACTGTTAATAACTATGCTTCAATGGATGGAAGAGTAAAAGCATTCTAGAGACCCATTTGTATCATTTCAATGACAGTGGTTTGATTCAGGCATCGCTGTCTCCTTTTGGACAAGACACTTCATCTTGATCTGGTGCCCAGTGACCTTACTCCACACAGTCAATGGGTGGGAAACTACAGGAGCTGTTTGTACTTGAAGAATAGGACGTGCATGAACGATCCACTGTGCAAAATAAAGAGTGTATGCATTCTCAATGAAAGGTACACTGTGAATACGTATGCCTAATAGAGGCCTCCAGATCCAGGCATGTTAAAAAGTGCTGTACAGTGTCTGTTTAAAGAAGGATGATGGTAGACATTGTCTAATTTTTCATCATAGCTATCATTATGCTTCATTTTTGCATCATATATATATATTTTTTAAAAGAAGCCAAGTTGACGTTTCCGAAATTTCACACATCTCACACATTTCCGGTAGGGGTGCACTATTCTAGCCTTGCTAGCCGCCATATCTTGCGAGCTTACATGAATGTTTGGTACACGAATATCAGTCTAGTAATTACCAGGCTAGCCCTAATCTATTCTCCAGCTCACCTCCGGCATACATCACTGCCAGCATGATGGAGGAGATCCATGACACCTGGCTGCTGGTGCAGTCGAAAATGACCTCAATCTCCTTGAAGAAGACGGTTATGGACTTGGGAAAGGCATAGGAGAAGCCGATGGAGATGAAGGCTCCCACCACTACTGCCCAGCCCCAGCCCCCCTCTGGAGGGGTGTACCCCTGGGGTCCTCCCATGGCAGGCGGCATGGCTGCTGTTCTGCTCACCAAGATCCTGCACGCAGGAACCTACACAGCAATGGGCACCTGTTGGAGAAAGATTAATCAAGTTTTCAGAAACTTTCAAAGCTAGAATTCAGTTAACCGAGAATTTTTTGAAAATTGTATTGTTCATCCTGCACTATGCAAATATAGTTTTTTGGGGGGTAATTGAACTATGTTAACAATCTTTCACGATGTGAAAAGAAACATTTAATCATAAAGTTAAATCTGGGTGTTTCCTCACTGTAAAGGTGTCCCCCGTACGGGAGTTGCAGCGATGAGACAAGACTGTAACTACCAATTGGATGCCATGAAATTGGGGAGAAAACAGGGTAAAACATATATTTTTTTAAAGGTCAGATACAGTGCATTTTGCCTCCTTTCAGAATTTGAGAAGCAAAATGTATCTTATCTATTCAGATTCATTTAATTTCCTTTGAAAAATGATTTGAATACTACACTGTATGTTGACTGTGCATGACTGGAGCCAATGCTGTATGGTTCATGTCAGCAGGATTTCACATGCTGCTTTCACAAGATAAGCCTGTGTTTATTTACAGGGTGTTCCCATTTCCTCCCCCAGCTACCTCTGGTACGTATCACAGGTGTGTCATGGTAATGTCCTAAAAGACAATGCTATAGCAGCTAGAACTAAATATCAGAGAGAGCGGAAATGCAAGCACATGTCCTGTTAACTTCAATGGCTTGATCATATAAGATAAATGTTGACTTAAATAGTTTCACCTTTAGCACATTTGCATGATTATTTCTTACCAGTGGTATGAAACGCCGAATCCATGACTTCATCCTCAGTGTTTCAGAAGTAAATGGATCAATTTGATTTGCCAAGAAGATTCATCCTAAAAAGCCCAATATTCACTGTGTGGGAGGTATTTCTGGAGCTTCTTTTTACTGTAAATCCAGCCCTCCTCTATACTCCCCCCTCACTTCTGAGCTTGTGAATACAGGCCCATCTGCAGAGTCAAATGGCTTACTATATTGTTTACACCGAGGAACCCATCCACAGTGCACATTTATCAAACCATGAATACAGGTTGAATTCAGCTTCCTAGGAAGCTTGGGGCTATGCTCTCATAAAGAGGGTAATGATTTAGAGTTTCTGCATGTTCTGTGGAGAGGACTCTTGATCTAAGGGAAGTAATGGCCCTCTGTGGTAGTGGAAACAGCATAGGATTAGCAGTTTGTGTGTTGCATTGCACAGTGGAACCTCGGCATGTACTGTATCTTTCCAGAATTTGAGATGTAGTGACGCTAAGCTAGTTGAGCTGGGGTGATGTGATTGCATTGATTAAATACGGAAGATCTGGAGGAAAGTGGGGTGTCTTTTTCAAAAGCCCATTATTTCCTTCTAATACAGTCCTCCAGACAGAGCTTTGATGCAAAGGTAATATAATGAGTCAATGACGTACAGCAGGCTTCTTTCTGTATGACAGCCTCTGTGTTTCTCAGTTGATTTACAAAACATTTTCAGGATGTCCCTATGTGTTATACTTAAGCAATAAGGCCTGAGGGGGTGTGGTATATGGCAAATATACCACGGCTATGGGCTGTTCTTAAGCGCGATGCAACGCGAGAGCCTGGACACAGCCCATAGCCGTGCTATATTGACCATATATCGCTAACCCGGAGGTGCCTTATTGCTATTATAAACTGGCTACCAACGTAATTAGAGCAGTAAAAATAAATGTTTTGTTATACCCGTGGTATACGATCTGATATATCACGGCTGTCAGCCAATCAGCCTTCAGGGCTCGAACCACCCAGTTTATATTGCAGATCCATTCATGTTGGATATGGGTATCCCAAGATTCCCCTCAAATTTCACCTAAATATAGGGAAGGCTGCCATTGAAATCTCTTAAAGTAATTCACACTCCAGGCAAAGATGAAAGACTAATTCGACCAAATGTGTATCCTTATGCTGGTTTACAATCTTCCCCTGTTAGCGGATGTACTCTGTAGAGAGAGAAAGGAAAAAGAAGACTGTGTTCCCTATCAACTTAAAGCCATTATCTGATGAGGACTTCTGGGTACTTCAGCATGCTCTTTTAACTATGTAGTATGCAGTACAAACATGGCATGGTGCAAATCAATTTCTCACCGGAACAGCTATGATAAATGAGAGCAGGTAAGTCAACTTTCTATATTGTGAGCAGTTTCATAGAAGTGAGATGCAGATGAATGTGAAGAATAACTTAGCATACTGCTGTGATGCAGTGGAAATGGAACGTTTCAGTCCACTCCTGATACAGGAAATATAATGGCTTGGGACTGTAGTGACAGAGTGAACTAAACCACATCATGCAGTTATAAGCATGAATAAAATAGCATGTTATTGAATTGGGACTTGAAAACTGTATTGCACAGGAGTTTTCACATATCCAAAGTGCACTTAACGGGAGTGGGCTGTCCTGTTAAATGGGTGTTGAGAATACAATGTGCTGGGTGTCCTCTTACAGCTTTCGGCTTTACCTCCTGTCCTGGGAACAAAGGTCAGCTCAAAGATATGTCTGTCTGAAAATAGTATTGTTTACTTGTTCAACAGTCTTTCAATCAGCACATATATTTGCCAGGGCACAGGGTACAATCCAGGGTACAAGCCAGGTTACAGAGCATAAGCCAGGGTACAATCTAGGGTACAAGCCAGGGCACATGCTTGGCATACATTCTGTGCATGAGCTTCCATAGGTCGTTGAGTCCCACACGGACAAGACTGAGTAGTGATTGTCTGTTTTAATTGATGAATGGAGGAGAAAGTCAAGACATACAGTAATGTGTATTAATGACTAATCAACACATCAAGGTTAATAATATTTAAGACTCTTTGCAAAGTAAGTGGCCAGTAATCTGTGAGTTAAAGACTCCACTTTAACCTGGTTTCTAGGTTTATCATATGCAGACAGCTGCCTGCATGGAGGATGAAATATGAGTCAAGATGAACAATGGACCCCACATTGGCTAAAGGTCTATAATAAGCAGCCAAAGTGGGCAGCCTGACCGTGCCACTCGAGACGGAACACGCTGCTTCAAACGCCCCAGCGGCACGTTCTTGGCACTATAGAACATTGGCTGTGTCACAACAAGGTCTATGTCTTAACTTCTTCAAGGTTAAATCCCTCGCAGACATCTTGCCGCTTCAGATAGGCGAGCGAACGTAATGTTCAGAAGCCCCAGGACTTTGGCTGCTAAGCTAACATGGCCCTCTAAATGGATATGTGACTGACAGAAATGGATGGGGATCACAGCACAGGACAGAAGCTGGGTTGTTAGACTAATATTAGGTTATTTCAGTATTGTCTTCTAAAGCCTTACAATAGCAGCAGTGGGATTCACGTTGAAGGCTTGGTAGGAATGAGAGTGATAGTACAGGTATTGTGGGTTTTGTAGTAGGCTATCCCCATTGATTTCCATTGCAGACATGCCTCAAGCATCCTGCTCAAAACCATCATGATCCCAAGGTGAGCCGTCATGATCATGACCACTTCTGTCAAACGCTTTTCAGAACAATAAACAAAATACAATTTTTTTCTTTTCA
The DNA here is from genome assembly GCF_021184085.1 of Oncorhynchus gorbuscha. Lineage (NCBI taxonomy): Eukaryota > Metazoa > Chordata > Actinopteri > Salmoniformes > Salmonidae > Oncorhynchus > Oncorhynchus gorbuscha. The sequence continues at coordinate 68,376,929 of NC_060190.1, read as the reverse complement.
GGGCATGAACAATAAAGAGAATTCTATTTTTTTCACAAAGCATGAACTATAAAGAGAATATGCACTCACATAATAACTTGACATGTGTCACATTAAACATATCAGTGAGATCCTTTCAAGAAAATCTCCTTTCACACATTTTTATTTATTTTTACATGCAAATGAGAATGCTTCTCCAAGAGCAAATTGACATCTCAGAGCTTATGCAGAGGAACCACATGTACAGTACATATGGATGTGTGGGTTGGTCGCATCTTACCTTGCCAGCAGCTCCTCCTAGTTCCAGATGAGCTCTACAGGCTGAGATGGGGAGCTCTCCTCTCAATGAGGCACTTCAGAACAGGGCTTCTTTGTGTAAGAAGCAAAAGACCTCTACAGAAGTCTAAGTCTAGGATGTCTGAGATTCTTCCATAAAATAGAACCTCTACCTCCACTACTACAAGCAGTGTCCCTGTGCTGGGGAAATGAACACTTTGGAGTCTGAATAAGTGCTGGTCTGTAAATGGGAAAAGAAGTTGACAAAGTTTGGTTCATTCAGTGGCCAGTTCAAACAACTGGACCGGCCAAGATACTAGAGTGCTAACTGATGAGGTCAGTCCAGTCTGCCTCTTATTGGCTGTTTGAGGATTAGAGCCGTGCCCCTAAAATGTTTTCCCCACCTCCCTTTGCCTTGTGTTTCCAGCTCACATGTACTGCTCTATTGGCCCTATGTGAACCTTCAAACTGTAGGATACACACTAATGTCTGGGCCTAAGAGATACCATGCCTGTTGGCCATTGATTTCTTTCATAATTGTATAGACAATAGATTACAGGATATTGGTAGTCACAGCAATCAAACAACTGGCTCCCTCTTAAGCAGCTTTTGTTGTTCCCCTCTGGTCTCCTGGGAAACATTAGCAGAGATCGTTCTGATCACTTCAGAGGTTAACTTTAGGCGAGGCCTTAGTTCAACTCCCCCCGCTGTCACGGTGCTCGATGGTCAGGGCTTGGGAAAGGAAACATCCCTGAGCGCTGCTGGAGGTTAACAAACAGAGCACTACTGTATTGCAAATAAAACATGCATTCCTTGTAAGGGACCACCAAGTGACATAACACTGATGGCTTTTGAACAACACAGTCCTTGTTTTGTTTGTTTGTTTAGTGTCTCTCCCTTTATTAGAAACCTAATAAGGGCATTCCACATGGTGGAGGGTGATTGTGACTCTGTCTGCTCCACTGATTACACCCCAATCACACAACAACTAACAGCCAGGTTATCAGCTCAATTACATTAAAGGGATAATCCCTACCACTGTTTCGGTAACAAGCTGAGGGATGTGGCTGGAGAAATGTAACCACTCAAATTCACAGACAGATCTATGGAGGACTGACCATCCATGATATAAAAAAATATGGTTTAAACCATGTTTTGAGGCTATATGGTGTTTGTTTACATTTAATTTGTTTACAAACATTCGAGTAAAACAAGCTTATATTTAGGGTTCTGAGGGTGTACGACAGTTTAAATAAACATGTGGCATTCAAGTTACGTTCTTCATGAATCAATGGGTCCATATCATTAACTTATATATCCAAAAATGGATGTAGCAATTGCAGATTTCTCCTTTAATTTCAGTGTGTAGCACAGTTTTGCATATCATGGCTTTGGGACACATTTTTTTTACTAAGCCATTCAGGTAACACCTCTGGAATACGTGACATTCTGTGCATGCATAATTAAACAGCTTAAGACAATTATTCCACCTTTGGATGTATCCTGCCTCTAATCCTCTCTTCACTTTCATTCAGCAGTCAGGGTCATTTCTTCCTGTCTGCTCCACTCTCTATTTGAAAATAAATCCTTTACCATAGCCAACTTGGCATAATATATTAAAGCACCACATCATCACAGCGTGCCCTCCATTTGCTCGCTCTCTGAAGAGTAGATACATTATTTCAGACTGCTATCGTACATGCAACACCTGCAGTACGTGTGGATCACAATGTACCTTGTTGATGCTGCTTATCAGTTTACTCACATCAGAATCAGTGTCTTTCCAATCACAGGTCTACACACAAGAGATAATGATATCATCCCCTCCCAGTTCATGATATCTGAATGTCTGTTGGCTACATAGCGTTTTTCCTTGTCAAAGGTGCTAATTATTAGAATACAATGATTTAGTTACACTCTTAGAAAAAGGGTTCCAAAAGGGTTCTTTGCATCACATAGGGTTCTACCAAAAATCGTTTTGATCAGAATAACCCTTTTAGGAAGAAAAGGGTTCTTTGTAAGGCAAATGGTTCTACCTAGAACCTTTAACATCCTAAGATCAGTGTTTTGGAAGAAAGGGTTCTTTGATGATCCTTTGGAAAGCGAGAAGTTTTCTACATAGAACCGTATATAATATTTCCCAGCATGCTCTTTTGCATGGAGATTTTCAGAATTCTTTGTTTTACTGTAATATCTGTGTTTTTACATGTACATTGATTGGTTGATACATTTTATGCTACACAAAGATAAATAGAATACAGTTTTCTAAACTAAACTGTTAGTAATTGCATGTATTGCACCAGTTACCAGTGGATGTTTGTTCCAGTTGATTGAGGTAGTCTCAATCTTTCCTACCCTGGCAGTCATTCTGAATGCAAGTTGCGGGTAATTAACAATTCCACTTGGTGGATATCCTGGCTGGATTCCAATAGGAATTATGCATCACTGACAGAGATGGTCGCCTCGCTTCGTGTTCTTTCTAAACTATGCAGTATTGTAACGGCTGTCGTCGGATGAAGAAGGAGACCAACATGCAGCGTGGGGTAGGTTAATCATATTCTTTAATGATAACCAGAAACAACAAGAAAGAGAGAACCAACTAAACGTACAGCCTTGTAGGGCTCAACAGCAACAATACAAGGACAAGATCCCACAACATAGGTGGGGAAAAAAAGGATACCTAAGTATGATTGGGAATCAGAGACAACGATAGACAGCTGCCTCTTATTGGGAACCACACTCGGCCAAACACAAAGAAATACAACACATAGAATGCCCCTCCAAATCACACCCTGACTAAACCAACTAGAGACATTAATAGGCTCTCTAAGGTCAGGGCGTGACAAGTATTTAGTTTTTTATGTATTATTTCTTACATTGTTACCCCAGGAAATCTTAAGTCTTATTAGATACATCCGGGAAGAACTATTGGATATAAGAGCAACATCAATTACCAATATTACAACCAGGAATACCACTTTCCCGAAGCGGGTCCTCTGTTTAGACCACCACCCAGGACAATAGATTAAATCCCAGTAGTCGATCCAAAAGCTGGAGCTGCCTCAGGTCAGATGTGCACATCGCTCACTGCTCCCCAGTATACTACTCGCCAATGTCCAGTCTCTTGAACAACAAGGTAGATTAAGTTCTAGCAAGGGTTGCCTTCCAGAGAGACATCAGAGATTGTAATATACTCTGTTTCACGTAAACATAGCTCACTCGGGATATGTTATCAGAGTCGGTACAGTCACCCGGTTTCTTCACGCATCGCACCGACAGAAACAAACATCTCTATAGTAAGAAGAAGGGCGGGCGTGTATACCTTATGATTAATGAGTCATGGTGTAATCATAACAACATACAGGAACTCAAGTCCTTTTGTTCACCTGACCTAGAATTCCTTACAATCAAATGCCGACCGCATTATATACCAAGATAATTCTCTTTGATGATAATCACAGCTGTGTATATCCCCCCCAAGCAGACACCTCGATGGCCCTGAAAGAACTTAATTGGACTCTATGTAAACTGGAAACCACATATCCTGAGGCTGCATTTATTGTAGCTGGGGATTTAAACAAGGCTAATCTGGAAACAAGGCTCCTTAAATTTTATCAGCATATCAAATGCACGACACAGGCTGGCAAAATTCTGGATCAGTGCTACTCTATTTTCTGCAACGCATACAAAGCCCTCCCTCGCCCTCCTTTTGGCAAATCTGACCATTCCATTTTGTTGCTCCCAGCCTATAGACAGAAACGTAACAGGAAACGCCCACACTCACCAACCAATCTGATTTCACAATTCAAGATTGCTTCGATCACGTGGACTGGGATACGTTCCGGATAGCATCGGACAATAACATTGATGTATACGCTGATTCGGTGAGTGAGTTTATTTGCAAGTGCATCGGTGATGTTGTACCCACGGTAACTATTAAAACCTTCCCCAACCAGAAACAGTGGATTGATGGCAGAATTCGCGCAAAACTGAAAACACGAACCACTGCTTTTAATCATGGCAAGGCGACAGGAAACATGACTGAATACAAACAGTGTCGCTATTCCCTCCGGAAGGCAATCAAACAAGCGAATTGTCAGTATAGAGACAAAGTAGAGTCACAATTCAGTGGCTCAAACACCAGACGTATGTGGCAAGGTCTACAATCAATCACGGATTACAAAAAGACAACCAGCCCCATCGCGGACATCAAAGTTTTGCTGCCAGACAAATTAAACAACTTCTTTGCTCACTTTGAGGAAAAGACTATCGCCACGTAGCACTCACTTCTCTCATCATGAAGTGCTTTGAGAGACTAGTCAAGGATCATATTACCTCCACAATACCTGATACCCTAGACCCACACCAATTTGCTAACCGCCCCAATAGGTCCACAGACGACGCAATCACATTGCACACTGTCCTAACCCAACTGGACAAGAGGAATACCTATATAAGAATGCTGTTCATCGATTACAATTCAGCATTTAATAACATAGTCCCCTAAAAAATTGTTATTAAGCTCGAGACACTGGGTCTCGACCCGACCCTGTGCAACTGGGTCCTGGACTTTCTGACGGGCCGCCCCCAGGTGGTGAGGGTAGGAAACAACATCTCCACCCCGCTGATCCTCAACACTGGGGCCCCACAAGGGTGTGTTCGACACTACAGTGTCGTAGGCTTGATTACCAACAATGACGAGACAGCCTACAGGGAGGAGGTGAAGGCCCTCAGAGTATGGTGTCAGAAAAAAAACCTTACACTCAACATCAACAAAACAAAGCAGATGATTGTGGACTTTAGGAAACAGCTGAGGGAGCACCCCTCTATCCACACCGAAGGGACAGTAGTGGAGAAGGTGGAAAGTTTTCAGTTCCTCGACGCACACATCACAGACAAATGGAAATGGTCCACCCACACAGACAGCACGGTTAAGAAGGAGCAACAGCGCCTTGGTGACAATGTGTCTTGTCACCAAGAACACTCACATTTACAGATGCACAATCGAAAGCATCCTGTCGTGCTGTGTCACAGCCTGGTACGGCAACTGCACCGCCCGCAACCGTAGGGCTCTCCAGAGAATAGTGCAGCCTGCACAACACATCACCAGGGGCAAACTACCTGCCTTCCAGGATACCTACATCACCCGATGTCACAGGAAGGCCAAAAAGATCATCAAGGACAAACAGTTGTTAAACAGCTGTTAACCAGCCATCACTAACAATGAGTGTGTAACGTTCGTTGTCCTCGTCTGAGGAGGAGTAGGAGAGATCTGACCAATATGCAGCGTGGTACGTGTCCATGTTCATGCAGAACACTAAACAAAATAACAATGGCGAATGAAACAAAACAGTTCTGTAAGGTGACATACACTAAACAGAAAACAACTACCCACAAATCAAGTGGGAAAAACAGGCTACCTAAATATGGTTCTCAATCAGAGACAACAATTGACAGCTGCCTCTGATTGAGAACCATACCAGGCCAAACACATAGAAACCCAAAACTAGAACAAAACATAGAATGTCCACCCCAACTCACGCCCTGACCAACCTAAACAAGAAACATAACAAAGGAACTAAGGTCAGGACGTGACAGAGTGGCTGCTGCCAACATACAGACTCAAATCTCTAGCCACTTTAATAATTAATAATTGGATGTAATACATGTATCACTAGTCACTTCAAACAATGCCACTTTACGTAATGTTTACATACCCTACGTTACTAGTCTCATATGTATGTACTGTACTCTATACCATCTACTGCATCTTGCCTATGCCGCACAGCCATCGCTCATCCATATATTCATATGCACATATTCTTATTCATTCCTTTACACTTGTGTGTATAAGGTAGTTGTGAAATTGTTGGATTACTTGTTAGATATTCCTGCACTGGTGGAACTATAAGCACAAGCATTTCGCTACACGTGCATTAACATCTGCTAACCATGTGTATGTGACCAATAAAATTGGATTTGATTTGAAACCCGATTAATGTGACTTGCTGGCCTGATGAGGCCTGTAAACCAGGGGATTCCTAACACCACAGTGTTAGGGTATATCTAGGCCTTCAAAACCAGGCTTTATGAAATATTTAATGTATTGTCAGGGTTCTAAGAACTCTCCAAAAAGAAAAGGGTTCTTGGTAGAACCCTTCATAGACAGTTCTTGGAAGAACCTTGACGATAGAATGGTCCTTGGTACAACCCTTCATAAAGGGTTCTATGCAGAACTGTTCATAGAGGGTTCTAGGTAGAACCATGTACATGTGGTTCTTTGAAGACCCCTACATAGAGGATTCTAGATACAAGCCTCTGCAAAGAGTTCTAACCAGCACCAAACTGAAGAACCCTGTATGGTTCTACTTAGCAACTTCTTTCTGTGAGTGTAGGAATGAGGAAGGCAATGAGTCTACCTTAGAGGAGTGATAGGGCTGAATGATATTCCTTACATTGGATTCTACAATGTATGTTGTGAAGTTCTAGAGGAGTAATCCTGAAAATCTCTCTTGGGTAGGGGGCAGTATTTTCACATCTGGATGAAAAGCCTGCCCAAAGTAAACTACCTGTTACTCAGGCCCAGAAGCTAGAACTGATAAAGCAGGTGAAACCCAGAAGACAAACCACCCCCCCAAAAAAAATGTTCAGCCTACCACTGTTTTCAATGGCTGTCACTTTTATTAAGTCCTCCCAGATTGCAGTTCCTAGGGCTTCCACTAGATGTCAACAGTCTTTAGAAAGAGTTTCAGGCTGGGTTTTGGAAAAATTAGACTGAAATTGTAGTTTTTCTAGGTGGCTCCCATTTTGGCTGTAGTATTTCCAAGCGCGTGGAAGAGAGCGCATTCTTGGTATTTTTCTCCGGTAAAGACAATAACAATTCTCGGTCTTAAATTTGATAGTTTATTTACGTATTAGGGTACCTAAGGTTTGATTATAAACATTGTTTGACTTGTTTGTAAAAGTTTATCAGTAATGTTTGGGATTCATTTTGTATGCATTTTGATGGAGGGTAACTTGGTGGATTATCGACTGTAGCGCACCAGCTAAACTGAGTCTTTGTGGATATAAAGAAGGACATTATCGAACAACAGGACCATTTGTGATGTAACTGGGACCTTTTGGAGTGCCACCAGAAGAAGATCCTCAAAGGTAAGGCATTTATTATATCGCTGTTTTTGACTTTTGTGTCGCACCTGCCTGGTTGAAATATGTTTTTCATGCTTTTGTATGCGGGGCACTGTCCTCAGATAATCGCATGGTGTGCTTTCGCCGTAAAGCCTTATTGAAATCTGACACAGCGGCTGGATTAACAAGAAGTTAAGCTTATTTTTTGATGTATTACACTTGAGATTTTAAGTTACAAAGTCCATTACATTTCAAATGTTCTCTCATGAGCCAGATAGTACTATATTGTTACTGTACAGTACCCCACTGTACATTGCTGTTCCTACTGTACAGGTGTACAGGTGTACAGGTGTTCCGACTGTACAGGTGTTGCTACTGTAAAGGTGTACAGGTGTTGCTACTGTACAGGTGTACAGGTGTACAGGTGTTCCGACTGTAAAGGTGTTCCTACTGTACAGGTGTTGCTACTGTACAGGTGTACAGGTGTTCCGACTGTACAGGTGTTGCTACTGTACAGGTGTTGCTACCGTACAGGTGTTCCTACTGTACAGGTGTACATGTATTGCTACTGTACAGGTGTACAGGTGTACAGGTGTTGCTACTGTACGGGTGTACAGGTGTGCAGGTGTTGCTACTGTACAGGTGTACAGGTGAAAAGGTGTTCCTACTGTACAGGTGTACAGGTCTTGCTACTGTACAGGTTTAAATGTGTACAGGTGTAGCTACAGTACAGGTGTACAGGTCTTGCTACTGTACAGGTTTACAGGTGTACAGGTGTTGCTACAGTACAGGTGTACAGGTGTTGCTACTGTACAGGTGTACAGGTGTTGCTACTGTACAGGTGTACAGGTGTGCAGGTGTTGCTACTGTACAGGTGTACAGGTGAAAAGGTGTTCCTACTGTACAGGTGTACAGGTCTTGCTACTGTACAGGTTTAAAGGTGTACAGGTGTAGCTACAGTACAGGTGTACAGGTCTTGCTACTGTACAGGTTTACAGGTGTACAGGTGTTGCTACAGTACAGGTGTACAGGTGTTGCTACTGTACAGGTGTACAGGTGTACAGGTCTTGCTACTGTTCAGGTTTACAAGTGTACAGGTGTTGCTAGAGTAAAGGTGTACAGGTGTTGCTACTGTACAGGTGTACAGGTGAAAAGGTGTTCCTACTGTACAGGTATACAGGTGTTGATACTGTACAGGTGCTCAGGTGTTCCTACTGTACAGGTGCACAGGTGTTCCTACTGTACAGGTGTTCCTTCTGTACCGGTGTACAGGTGTTCCTACTGTACAGGTGTACAGGTGTTCCTACTGCACAGGTGTTCCTACTGTACAGGTGTACAGGTCTTCCTACTGTACAGGTATATAGGTGTTCCTACTCTACAGGTATTCCTACTCTACAGGTGTACAGGTGTTCATACTGTACAGGTATACAGGTGTTGCTACTGTACAGGTGTACAGGTGTTGTTACTGTACAGGTGTACAGGTGTTCCTACTGTACATGTATACAGGTGTTCTGTCACGCCCTGGTCATTATATTTTGTGTTTTTGGTGTATGTTTGGGTAGCCAGGGTGTGACATGGGTTTATATGTTGTGTTTTCGTATTTGGGTTTGTAGTATTTGGGATTGTGTATGATTAGGGGTGTGTCTAGTTAGGCTTGGCTGCCTGAGGCGATTCTCAATTGGAGTCAGGTGATTCTTGTTGTCTCAGATTGGGAACCATATTTAGGCAGCCTGAGTTCGCGTTGTATTTTGTGGGTGTTTGTACCTGTCTCTGTGTTAGTCACCAGATAGGCTGTAATTAGTTCACGTTCCGTTTGTTGTTTTCTTATATCAGTTATTTCATGTACCGCGATATATTTCATTAAAGTCATGAGTAACCTACACGCTGTATTTCGGTCTGACTCTCTTCATTCAACAGACGAATGACGTTACAGAAACACCCACCACTCACAGACCGAGCAGCGTGTGAACTGGCAGGATCTGAAGGAGGACGTTATGGACAGCAGAAGCAGGGATTATACGACGTGGGAAGAAATCGACAGGTGGGCGGCCGACCCAGAGCGAGTGCAGGAGCCCGCCTGGGATTCCCTACAGCAATGCGAGGAGGGCTATAGATGTATGGATTCGAGAAGGAAAGCACGGCTATACAGAGCGAAAACGGAAAGTAACGGGGGAAAGCGCAGAGAGGGAGAGTGGCTGAGTCAGGAGTCAGGCCTGAGCCTACTCTCCCTGTTAATCGTGAAGAACAGTTGCAATGGGAGAGACTGCAGCATTTGGAGATTTGGACATGGGAGGAGGAATTAGACGGTAAAGGACCCTGGGCGCAGCCGGGAGAATATCGCCGTCCCAAGGAGGAAATAGAAGCAGCTAAAGCGGAGAGGCGCAGGTATGAGGAAGCAGCACGGCAACGCGGTTGGAAACCGGAAAGTCACCCCCAAAAATGTATTGGGGGGGGCTAGAGGGGAGAGTAGTTATGCCAGGTAGGAGACCTGCGCAAACTCCCTGTGCTCACCGTTGGGCTAGAGAGACCGGGCAGGCACCGTGTTATGCTATGGAGCGCACGGTGTTTCCAGTGCGGGTGCAGAGCCAGCTGCGACACATACCAGCCCTTCCTATTGGCCGGGCTAGAGTGGGCATCGAGCCAGGTAAGCTTGGGCAGGCTCGGTGCTCAAGAGCTCCAGTGCGCCTGCACGGTCCGGTCTATCCAGAGCCACCTCTACACACCAGTCCTCCGGTAGCAGCTCCCCGCACCAGGCTTCCTGTGCGTGTCCTCGCGCCAGTACCACCAGTTCCAGCACCACGCACAGGCCTCCAGTGCGCCTCGCCTGTTCAGCGCAGCCAGAGCCTTTCTCCTCTCCTGCGCTGCCGGAGTCTCCTGTCTGTCCAGCGCCGCCAGTGCTCCCAGTCGGCCCAGCGCGTCCAGTGCGCCTCGCCTGTTTAGCGCAGCCAGAGCTTTTCTCCTCTCCTGCGCTGTTGGAGTCTCCCGCCTGTTTAGCGCAGCCAGAGCCTTTCTCCTCTCCTGCGCTGCCGGAGTCTCCTGTCTGTCCAGCGCCGCCAGTGCTCCCAGTCTGCCCAGTGCTCCCAGTCTGCCCAGTGCTCCCAGTCTGCCCATTGCTCCCAGTCTGCCCAGTGCTCCCAGTCTGCCCAGTGCTCCCAGTCTGCCCAGCGCCACCAATCGGCCCAGCGTCAACAGTCAACCTGAATCATCCAGTTCCACCAGCCAGCCAGGATTTACCGGAGCCTACTACCTGCCTGAGCTTCCTCTCAGTACTGAGCTTCCTCTCAGTACTAGGCTTCCTCTCTGTACTGGGCTGCCTCTCAGTACCGGGCTTCCCCTCAGTACCGGGCTGCTTCGGTCCCGGGCTGCCCCTCTGTCCTGAGCTGCCCCTCTGTCCTGAGCTGCCCCTCTGTCCTGAGCTGCCCCTCTGTCCTGAGCTGCCCCTCTGTCCCGAGCTGCCCCTCTGTCCCGAGCTGCCCCTCTGTCCTGAGTTGCCCCTCTGTCCTGAGCTGCCCCTCTGTCCTGAGCTGCCCCTCTGTCCCGAGCTGCCCCTCGGTCCCGAGCTGCCCCTCGGTCCCGAGCTGCCCCTCAGTTATGTGGGGATCAGGGTGAGGACTATTAGGCCATGGTCGGCGGAGAAAGTGGATTATCCCAGGACGCGAAGGAGAGGAAATAGGACATTAATGGAGTGGGGTCCACGTCCCGAGCCAGAACCGCCACCATGGACAGACGCCCACCCGGACCCTCCCTATGCTCTTGAGGTGCGTCCCGGAGTCTGCACCTTAGGGGGGGGTTCTGTCACGCCCTGGTCATTATATTTTGTGTTTTTGGTATATGTTTGGGTAGCCAGGGTGTGACATGGTTTTATATGTTGTGTTTTCGTATTGGGGTTTGTAGTATTTGGAATTGTGTATGATTAGGGGTGTGTCTAGTTAGGCTTGGCTGCCTGAGGCGATTCTCAATTGGAGTCAGCTGCTTATCGTTGTCTCTGATTGGGAACCGTATTTAGGCAGCCTGAGTTCGCGTTGTATTTTGTGGGTGTTTGTATCTGTCTCTGTGTTAGTCACCAGATAGGCTGTAATTAGTTCACGTTCCGTTTGTTGTTTTCTTATATCAGTTATTTCATGTACCGCAATATATTTCATTAAAGTCATGAGTAACCTACACGCTGCATTTCGGTCTGACTCTCTTCATTCAACAGACGAACGACGTTACATGTTCCTACTGTACAGGTGTCCAGGTGTTCATACTGTACAGGTGTTCCTTCTGTACAGGTGTACAGGTGTTCCTACTGTACATGTATACAGGTGTTTCTACTGTACAGGTGTACAGGTGTTCATACTGTACAGGTGCACAGGTGTTGCTACTGTACCGGTGCACAGGTGTTGATACTGTACAGGTATTCCTACTGTACAGGTATACAGGTGTTGCTACTGTACAGGTGCACAGGTGTTGCTACTGTACAGGTATACAGGTGTTGCTACTGTACAGGTGCACAGGTGTTGCTACTGTACAGGCATACAGGTGTTGCTACTGTACAGGTATACAGGTGTTGCTACTGTACAGGTGCACAGGTGTTGCTACTGTACAGGTATACAGGTGTTGCTACTGTACAGGTATACAGGTGTTGCTACTGTACAGGTGCACAGGTGTTGCTACTGTACAGGTATACAGGTGTTGCTACTGTACAGGTATACAGGTGTTGCTACTGTACAGGTATACAGGTGTTCCTACTGTACAGGTATACAGGTGTTGCTACTGTACAGGTATACAGGTGTTGCTACTGTACAGGTGCACAGGTGTTGCTACTGTACAGGTATACAGGTGTTGCTACTGTACAGGTATACAGGTGTTGCTACTGTACAGGTGCACAGGTGTTGCTACTGTACAGGTATACAGGTGTTGCTACTGTACAGGTATACAGGTGTTGCTAATGTACAGGTGCACAGGTGTTGCTACTGTACAGGTGCACAGGTGTTGCTACTGTACAGGTGCACAGGTGTTGCTACTGTACAGGTGTACAGGTGTTCATACTGTACAGGTATTCCTACTGTACAGGTATACAGGTGTTGCTACTGTACAGGTGCACAGGTGTTGCTACTGTACAGGTATACAGGTTTTGATACTGTACAGATGCACAGGTGTTGCTACTGTACAGGTGCACAGGTGTTGCTACTGTACAGGTGTACAGGTGTTCATACTGTACAGGTATTCCTACTGTACAGGTGTACAGGTGTTGCTATTGTACCGGTGCACAGGTGTTGCTACTGTACAGGTGCACAGGTGTTGCTACTGTACAGGTATACAGGTATCCCTACTGTACATGTGTACAGGTTTTCCTACTGTACATGTGTACAGGTGTTCCTACTGTACAGGTATACAGGTGTTGCTACTGTACAGGTGTACAGGTGTTGCTACTGTACCAGTGCACAGGTGTTGCTACTGTACAGGTATACAGGTGTTGCTACTGTACAGGTGCACAGGTGTTGCTACTGTACAGGTGTACAGGTGCTGCTACTGTACAGGTGTACAGGTGTTGCTACTGTACAGGTGCACAGGTGTTGCTACTGTACCGGTGCACAGGTGCTGCTACTGTACAGGTGTACAGGTGTTGCTACTGTACAGGTGCACAGGTGTTGCTACTGTACAGGTGTACAGGTGTTGCTACTGTACAGGTGCACAGGTGTTGCTACTGTACCGGTGCACAGGTGTTGCTACTGTACAGGTGTACAGGTATTCCTACTGTACAGGTGTACAGGTGTTCCTACTGTACATGTGTACAGGTTTTCCTACTGTACATGTGTACAGGTGTTCCTACTGTACAGGTGTTCCTACTGTACAAGTGTACAGGTGTTCCTACTGTACAGGTGTTCATACTGTACAGGTGTTCCTACTGTACAGGTGTACAGGTGTTCCTACTGTTCAGGTGTACAGGTGTTCCTACTGTACAGGTGTTCCTACTGTACAGGTGTACAGGTGTTCCTACTGTACAAGTGTACAGGTGTTCCTACTGTACAGGTGTTCCTACTGTACAGGTATACAGGTGTTCCTACTGTACAGGTGTTCCTACTGTACAGGTGTACAGGTGTTCCTACTGTACAGGTGTTCCTACTGTACAGGTGTACAGGTGTTCCTACTGTACATGTGATCCTACTGTACAGGTGTGCAGGTGTTCCTACTGTACATGTTTTCCTACTGTACAGGTGTACAGGTGTTCCTACTGTACATGTGTTCCTACTGTACAGGTGTACAGGTGTACAGGTGTGCAGGTGTTCCTACTGTACATGTGTTCCTACTGTACAGGTGTACAGGTGTTCCTGCTGTACATGTGTTCCTACTGTACAGGTGTGCAGGTGTTCCGACTGTACAGGTGTTCCTACTGTACAGGTGTTCCTACTGTACAGGTGTGCAGGTGTTCCTACTGTACAGGTGTACAGGTGTTCCTACTGTACATGTGTTCCTACTGTACAGGTGTGCAGGTGTTCCTACTGTACAGGTGTACAGGTGTTCCTACTGTACATGTGTTCCTACTGTACAGGTGTGCAGGTGTTCCTACTGTACAGGTGTACAGGTGTTCCTACTGTACAGGTATTCCTACTGTACAGGTATACAGGTGTTGCTACTGTACAGGTGCACAGGTGTTGCTACTGTACAGGTATACAGGTTTTGATACTGTACAGATGCACAGGTGTTGCTACTGTACAGGTGCACAGGTGTTGCTACTGTACAGGTGTACAGGTGTTCATACTGTACAGGTATTCCTACTGTACAGGTGTACAGGTGTTGCTATTGTACCGGTGCACAGGTGTTGCTACTGTACAGGTGCACAGGTGTTGCTACTGTACAGGTATACAGGTATACCTACTGTACAGGTATACAGGTGTTGCTACTGTACAGGTGCACAGGTGTTGCTACTGTACCAGTGCACAGGTGTTGCTACTGTACAGGTATACAGGTGTTGCTACTGTACAGGTGCACAGGTGTTGCTACTGTACAGGTGCACAGGTGTTGCTACTGTACAGGTGTACAGGTGCTGCTACTGTACAGGTGTACAGGTGTTGCTACTGTACAGGTGCACAGGTGTTGCTACTGTACCGGTGCACAGGTGCTGCTACTGTACAGGTGTACAGGTGTTGCTACTGTACAGGTGCACAGGTGTTGCTACTGTACAGGTGTACAGGTGTTGCTACTGTACAGGTGCACAGGTGTTGCTACTGTACCGGTGCACAGGTGTTGCTACTGTACAGGTGTACAGGTATTCCTACTGTACAGGTGTACAGGTGTTCCTACTGTACATGTGTACAGGTTTTCCTACTGTACATGTGTACAGGTTTTCCTACTGTACAGGTGTTCCTACTGTACAAGTGTACAGGTGTTCCTACTGTACAGGTGTTCATACTGTACAGGTGTTCCTACTGTACAGGTGTACAGGTGTTCCTACTGTACAGGTGTACAGGTGTTCCTACTGTACAGGTGTTCCTACTGTACAGGTGTACAGGTGTTCCTACTGTACAAGTGTACAGGTGTTCCTACTGTACAGGTGTTCCTACTGTACAGGTATACAGGTGTTCCTACTGTACAGGTGTTCCTACTGTACAGGTGTACAGGTGTTCCTACTGTACAGGTGTTCCTACTGTACAGGTGTACAGGTGTTCCTACTGTACATGTGATCCTACTGTACAGGTGTGCAGGTGTTCCTACTGTACATGTGTTCCTACTGTACAGGTGTACAGGTGTACAGGTGTGCAGGTGTTCCTACTGTACATGTGTTCCTACTGTACAGGTGTACAGGTGTTCCTGCTGTACATGTGTTCCTACTGTACAGATGTGCAGGTGTTCCGACTGTACAGTTGTTCCTACTGTACAGGTGTTCCTACTGTACAGGTGTGCAGGTGTTCCGACTGTACAGGTGTTCCTACTGTACAGGTGTTCCTACTGTACAGGTGTGCAGGTGTTCCTACTGTACAGGTGTACAGGTGTTCCTACTGTACATGTGTTCCTACTGTACAGGTGTGCAGGTGTTCCTACTGTACAGGTGTACAGGTGTTCCTACTGTACAGGTGTTCCTACTGTACAGGTATACAGGTGTTCCTACTGTACAGGTGTTCCTACTGTACAGGTGTACAGGTGTTCCTACTGTACAGGTGTTCCTACTGTACAGGTGTACAGGTGTTCCTACTGTACATGTGATCCTACTGTACAGGTGTGCAGGTGTTCCTACTGTACATGTGTTCCTACTGTACAGGTGTACAGGTGTACAGGTGTGCAGGTGTTCCTACTGTACATGTGTTCCTACTGTACAGGTGTACAGGTGTTCCTGCTGTACATGTGTTCCTACTGTACAGATGTGCAGGTGTTCCGACTGTACAGTTGTTCCTACTGTACAGGTGTTCCTACTGTACAGGTGTGCAGGTGTTCCGACTGTACAGGTGTTCCTACTGTACAGGTGTTCCTACTGTACAGGTGTGCAGGTGTTCCTACTGTACAGGTGTACAGGTGTTCCTACTGTACATGTGTTCCTACTGTACAGGTGTGCAGGTGTTCCTACTGTACAGGTGTACAGGTGTTCCTACTGTACAGGTGTTCCTACTGTACAGGTGTGCAGGTGTTGCTGAATTACGTTGTGAGGTGCTTCACACTTCATCTCTCACATGTCATTACTCTACCTCTTCAAATGCAGCCTATTCATCCTAGTCCAGACATGGATCTCTAACTGATGTGTCAGACAGGTGGTCAGCAACCTCGACCCAACACTGTCATAATAATGTACAAGGTTTGCTCTGTTTAGATGACATCTGACTGGTCCAGCTATGGTAACAGACCCTGCTTTAGCCTTTGATTTCCCAGGTCTGGAATTGACAAGTTCCCTATAGAATGATAAGCTCCACAATGATAGGTTCTGGGGTTCTTACCACGGCACTTGACTTGCTCCACCAAACTGCTGCTGCACAAAATGAATAAAAGAGAGTGTTGTTTTAAAAGCTCTCTGTCTGGACCCCAGTGACAGGTCTCAGGACTCACTACCATTTCAGTCACTGGACTGGAGCATGACAACCTGTAATGCAGCTATGGACCAATGCTGGTAACACTTTATGATATTTCATGAATAAGCATGAAACTAACAGGCCTCATTTACTATAGCAGTTACATGTTTTATGTCCTCAATCATTCCAAACACTAAAATCCAAAAGCTCTACATATTGAAATCAGCTATGAACCAGAACTCTAAATTGTTTTGCGTCAGCAAACCCATAACATTCTACGTTGGTTTAGTGTGAAAGTGAATCAACAAACACAATGCTTTGTGTTTGATCAGGTCAGTAGAGGACACACACTTCCAGAGGTTTGCTGTGACAAGACATTTCCTAAACATGTGTAATAGGGTCAAGATTTTCCCCTGTCACAAGTACTAGTCATTTTGAGTATGTGTGTTGAATATGCTCAGTAATTGATTATGTTTGTCTGGTTACATCGAGGTTAACAAGGTCATTGAGCTCCGGCGGGAGAAATCAATAGGCGAATATCACAGCCAATCACAACACTGGCGGTTAAGTAATACTGTGAAACACTATAATTTCTCTATTAGTGCAGATATATTATTTTCTGAAATTACAATGCAAAACTCCTATATGTAGCACCTTTAAAGCTTCCTTCCATTGAAACTGTAATAACATTGTAATAAACTTTATATTTTTGTAATTCTGTGTTCGGGTGATGTGTTTCCATGGCTTTGTACCTAGTTCAAGTCTACATTGGCTCTTCCCTATCCTTGCAACATGTGGGTGTTGCACATGTGTAACACATGCCTAGGGTTAAATGATCTAGAACAGAATTAGCAACATTAACCAGTATTCCCATCCTACCATTTCATGCGGATTGTTTACCTGACTCATCAAAAAAGTCTCGACCGGGCTGATGGAAACAGGAAATGCCTGTACAATTGTATCTTTATCATAAAGACATTCGATGTTTGTGTTGCTTCACAGTCCCCACTGTTCCATAAGGTGTATTTTTATCAGTTTAATAATACATCTGATTCTACTGCTTGCATCAGTTACTTGGTGTTGAATAGAGTTCCATGTAGTTGTGGCTCTACGTAGTACTGTGCGCCTCCTTTAGTCTGTTCTGGACTCGGGGACTGTGAAGAGCCCTCTGGTGGCATGTCTTGTGGGGTATGCATGGGTGTAGGTAGCCTACCTACATTTACATTACATTTACATTTAAGTCATTTAGCAGACGCTCTTATCCAGAGCGACTTACAAATTGGTGCATTCACCTTATGACATCCAGTGGAACACCTACACTGGTGCATTCACCTTATGACATCCAGTGGAACACCTACACTGGTGCATTCACCTTATGACATCCAGTGGAACACCTACACTGGTGCATTCACCTTATGACATCCAGTGGAACACCTACACTGGTGCATTCACCTTATGACATCCAGTGGAACACCTACACTGGTGCATTCACCTTATGACATCCAGTGGAACACCTACACTGGTGCATTCACCTTATGACATCCAGTGGAACACCTACACTGGTGCATTCACCTTATGACATCCAGTGGAACACCTACACTGGTGCATTCACCTTATGACATCCAGTGGAACACCTACACTGGTGCATTCACCTTATGACATCCAGTGGAACACCTACACTGGTGCATTCACCTTATGACATCCAGTGGAACACCTACACTGTATCTGCCAGTTGTTGGCTAAAGCTCATGTGACAAGACTAGTGGGCACATTTCCTATTTAACGCAACATTTTCTGTGAAAATGCGATGAAAACCCAATTTAACATGTATTTCTAATTCAGTACATGGGAATTTCACTGCAAAAGTTATTTTACTGTGCACTTTGTAATCACGCACAGTCTTTTAACAGAAATACGTCCGTTTGATGAAAACCCATCTCTGGTGGGAAAATGTACATATTGTTTTATGCAGATTTGAGAATATTTGTATGAAAATCTGTCGCCAATTGGATGGAAACCTAGCTACTCTTGTTGATTTATCTTATTTCTTGGGATGAATTCAGATGTTTTACACATGTTCAGATTAATGTCAATACTCCGATCAAGATCAACAACATCCCCAAATATTTTAGCTTATAGTCATATGACTAGCCTGCTTAATTGCAACACAATTTAAAACGGTCTGAAATAAATGTCTACAAGTTTCCCATATTGTCTATGTTCCCAAAGCAGCAGATGTCTCATTGTTCAATTGAAAGTTGTATCAGTTTCTTATCAACCAACGTCTGTAATGACGCATGTATTCGTAACTCAGAATCACTATACAATCTTGCGACCATAGAAGTAGAATTAGCCTTTTGAGCCTTTTTCCTTTGAGCTATGCTTTTTGGCCCTGCTCTACCACCATACTATTGGCCTATGCTTTTTGGCCATGCTCTACCACCATACTATTGGCCTATGCTTTTTGGCCATGCTCTACCACCATACTATTGGCCTATGCTCTTTGACCATGCTCTACCACCATACTATTGGCCTATGCTTTTTGGCCATGCTCTACCACCATACTATTGGCCTATGCTTTTTGGCCATGCTCTACCACCATACTATTGGCCTATGCTTTTTGGCCATGCTCTACCACCATACTATTGGCCTATGCTTTTTGGCCATGCTCTACCACCATACTATTGGCCTATGCTTTTGGCCATGCTCTACCACCATACTATTGGCCTATGCTTTTTGGCCATGCTCTACCACCATACTATTGGCCTATGCTTTTTGGCCATGCTCTACCACCATACTATTGGCCTATGCTTTTTGGCCATGCTCTACCACCATACTATTGGCCTATGCTCTTTGACCATGCTCTACCACCATACTATTGGCCTATGCTTTTTGGCCATGCTCTACCACCATACTATTGGCCTATACTTTTTGGCCATGCTCTACCACCATACTATTGGCCTATGTTTTTTGGCCATGCTCTACCACCATACTATTGGCCTATGCTTTTTGGCCATGCTCTACCACCATACTATTGGCCTATGCTTTTTGGCCATGCTCTACCACCATACTATTGGCCTATGCTCTTTGACCATGCTCTACCACCATACTATTGGCCTATGCTTTTTGGCCATGCTCTACCACCATACTATTGACCTATGCTTTTTGGCCCTGCTCTATCACCATACTATTGGCCTATGCTTTTTGGCCCTGCTCTACCACCATACTATTGGCCTATGCTTTTTGGCCATGCTCTACCACCATACTATTGGCCTATGCTTTTTGGCCATGCTCTACCACCATACTATTGGCCTATGCTTTTTGGCCATGCTCTACCACCATACTATTGGCCTATGCTTTTGGCCATGCTCTACCACCATACTATTGGCCTATGCTTTTTGGCCATGCTCTACCACCATACTATTGGCCTATGCTTTTTGGCCCTGCTCTACCACCATACTATTGGCCTATGCTTTTTGGCCATGCTCTACCACCATACTATTGGCCTATGCTTTTTGGCCATGCTCTACCACCATACTATTGGCCTATGCTTTTTGGCCATGCTCTACCACCATACTATTGGCCTATGCTTTTTGGCCATGCTCTACCACCATACTATTGGCCTTGGCTTTTTTTAGTCTGGTGCTTTTAGTCTTTGCATTTTCACATGATGACTTGTATTACAAATTTGACTTTGACTGGATCCTGGAAGTAAAATCTCAGATTAGATAAGTTACGATGAACTTTCCATGCTGGTTAAGTGCACAGTGATCGGTCACATTTCCAATAGGCTAAATATTGAGGGTATGCTATTATTTGAATGCTAATGACATGATGATCGGTACTCTTCCTCTTCTCCATATCTCATCATATAACCCACTTTATCAGTGAAGTCTTATCTAGAGAGCATGCACAAGTAGGCTATTTTTTATTTTTTTGTGACAAACCAATTGGTAGAGTTGAAATTGCGATGAGAACCCATTTAACTTATGTTTTTTATTCGGTACATGTGAACTTAACTGCAAAAATAATTGTATGTGCACTACATAATCAAGAACAGTCTTTTATCCGCAGCAAGTCAGTGGGCTTGTTCAACATGGCAGCCGTCAGTGCAGGCGACTGCGGACTGACTGATCTACAAATCAACTTACACAAATAATAATGAGTAGTTATTTATGATGCAAAGCATGGATATAAAGATGAGGCAAATACTTCTCTTTTAGATTATTCATATTTAATATCCAACTGTTAGCTTCACATAGAACATCTCATACATCAAAGGCTAGTTCAAAAGCCCACCTGGGAACATGCACGAACCCCAATCAGGTCCAGTATTCCATAGAGTGACTCCGCCCTCTCCTGGCAAGGAGACAGTACATCACAGTACATCACTTCCTACAGACCATCCCACTCAAAGAAATGTACCCGTTTTACAGTTACTTTAACATTTAGAAGTAAAAGAACCGTAAAGCACGAGAATGAGAAGTAAAAGAACCATAAAGCACGAGAATGAGAAGTAAAAGAACCGTAAAGCAAGAGAATGAGGAGTAAAAGAACCGTAAAGCACGAGAATGAGAAGTAAAAGAACCGTAAAGCACGAGAATAAGAAGTAAAAGAACCGTAAAGCACGAGAATGAGAAGTAAAATAACCGTAAAGCAGGAGAATGAGAAGTAAAAGAACCGTAAAGCACGAGAATGAGAAGTAAAAGAACCGTAAAGCAGGAGAATGAGAAGTAAAAGAACCGTGAAGCACGAGAATGAGAAGTAAAAGAACCGTAAAGCAGGAGAATGAGAAGGAAAAGAACCGTAAAGCACGAGAATGAGAAGTAAAAGAACCGTAAAGCAGGAGAATGAGAAGTAAAAGAACCGTAAAGCAGGAGAATGAGAAGTAAAAGAACCGTAAAGCAGGAGAATGAGAAGTAAAAGAACCGTAAAGCAGGAGAATGAGAAGTAAAAGAACCGTAAAGCAGGAGAATGAGAAGTAAAAGAACCGTAAAGCAGGAGAATGAGAAGTAAAAGAACCGTAAAGCAGGAGAATGAGAACACCATGCATGAGAACAACATGTTATCTTAGCACAGTTAGTTGTTAGGGGATAACACATGAAAGTAATACACATTGTTACTAGACTGTGACTAGAATATGTAAACACAGAACACTTTCAGATAAATCAGATAAACAGAATAGAAGATGTTTTCACAATCTCCTTTCCCTTATTATGTATATATATATACTTTTGACCAGACCGGGGGTTTGTTTGTATTTTCGTCGCTCATGTTTTTCTCTCCTTTTTTTTCTTTCAATTGTCCATTTAGCAGAGTCGTAGTCCATCAGCCCACTTCTGTATATTATGGGTCCTGAAAGGTGCAGCAACAGGTGCTCTGCAGGGACTGTCCTGAGCAATGTCCATAGGCATTGGAGCCTGATTCAAAGGGCAGGAATATAAGGGGACAAATGGGTCTGGTGCCCTTGGGGGGATCTGGGGGAGTGCTTAGACTCTCACAGGAGTAGCTGACAGTGGGGCTGCCTGTACAACACTTTCTACATTTGTAGATCAGTCAGTCAGTTACCATTTACCCACAATGCATCATGGATTTGATGCTCTCGAATGTTGCCAATGTGATGGAAACACGCCTCTGGTGGGATAATTAGGATTGTGTTTTTGTGGATTTTAGAATATTAACTGGATGAACACGTATCTACAGTTCTAAAGGAGCATAAACAGGAAAAATACTTCAGTGTGTTTGAGCTGTTCTGTGAATGACCTCATGAATTCTATGATAAGTGATGGTGAAATGATTGAATACACAGAGACACACAAGGAGATCTTCCACCCATCTCTTCCTCTTGACTAGGGTCCCATTTCTCATTGTGGTGCAATACTGGACAAAGTCACTGTGCACATCACTGTAGCACATTCAGAGATCCATTTATAGCCAACTTTATCAATGTAACCATAACAAAAAAATAATTGATTTTAAACCTCCAAAATATTTCTGGATAAATATGAGATGAAAGGCGAGTTCCTTCAGGAAGCCAAGCTGGAGCTGCCAAGCTGGAGCTGCCAAGCTGGAGCTGCCAAACTGGAGCTGCCAAGCTGGAGCTGCCAAGCTGGAGCTGCCAAGCTGGAGCTGCCAAACTGGAGCTGCCAAGCTGGAGCTGCCAAACTGGAGCTGCCAAACTGGAGCTGCCAAGCTGGAGCTGCCAAACTGGAGCTGCCAAACTGGAGCTGCCAAGCTGGAGCTGCCAAGCTGGAGCTGCCAAACTGGAGCTGCCAAGCTGGAGCTGCCAAACTGGAGCTGCCAAGCTGGAGCTGCCAAGCTGGAGCTGCCAAACTGGAGCTGCCAAACTGGAGCTGCCAAACTGGAGCTGCCAAGCTGGAGCTGCCAAGCTGGAGCTGCCAAACTGGAGCTGCCAACCTGGAGCTGCCAAGCTAGAGCTGCCAAGCTGGAGCTGCCAAGCTGGAGCTGCCAAACTGGAGCTGCCAAGCTGGAGCTGCCAAGCTGGAGCTGCCAAGCTGGAGCGTTCGCAGTGGTGGGGGCAGACGTTTTGATCAAGAGAGACCTTTAGAAACATTTTCTCTAACACTAAACATACAAACATGTATTTTACAGTTATAAGGAAGGTGACTTCTTAGAGTTAGCTGTTTTATAATATGATTCTACTATATTTAGAAAGCATATAAGCAATGTTCCCTCGAACATTTTGGGGCACTGAGCAAATTGTAGGTCTTGTGAGCAGAAACTTGAACATTGTGAGGTGCAACTTCCGACTCGCGTGAACACTGAGCATCCTTACAGTTTCAGACAGTAGCCAATAGGCTATTGTGGCTATTTGAGCATATTGTAAGCCCACCAACAAAACCAATGGCGCAAACCCATAAGATTTTCACAAGGAAATAGCTTTTGATTTCTATGATATAACCTACAGTAGTGTCATGCAGGTGAAAGAGGACCCAAAAGCGACTTAACAGAAACAGAGTTTATTTAAGTCCAAAACGGAATAACAGAAATCCTCTAGACTTGTAGAGGGGGAAACAACTGGAGAAGCGGCCACAGACTGCAGGTCGCTTCGGGTAGGCGCAGGCCGTAGTCGACAGAGACACCTGCTCACACGCAGCATCTGATGAAGGCAAAAAACACGACAGGACAGGGCGATACACAATCATAGCAAAAACACGACAGGACAGGGCGAAACGCAATCACAGCATGGTGAATACAATACAAGGAACCGACGGGACAGGAACGGATCACAAAGGAATAAATAGGGACTCTAATCAGGGGAAAGGATCGGGAACAGGTGTGGGAAGACTAAATGATGATTAGGGGAATAGGAACAGCTGGGAGCAGGAACGGAACGATAGAGAGAAGAGAGAGCGAGAGAGTGAGAGAGGGAGGGGGAGAGAGAGGGATAGAAGGAGGGAAAGAACCAAATAAGACCAGCAGAGGGAAACGAATAGCATGGGGAGCACAGGGACAAGACATGATAATAAATGACAAACATGACAGTACCCCCCCACTCACCGAGCGCCTCCTGGCGCACTCGAGGAGGAATCCTGGCGGCAACGGAGGAAATCATCGATGAGTGAACGGTCCAGCACGTCCCGAGACGGAACCCAACTCCTCTCCTCAGGACCGTAACCCTCCCAATCCACTAGGTATTGGTGACCCCGTCCCCGAGAACGCATGTCCATGATCTTATGTACCTTGTAAATAGGTGCGCTCTCGACAAGGACGGGAGGGGGAGGGAAGACGAACGGGGGTGCGAAGAAAGGGCTTAACACAGGAGACATGGAAGACAGGATGGACGCGACGAAGATGTCGCGGAAGAAGCAGTCGCACAGCGACAGGATTGACGACCTGGGAGACACGGAACGGACCAATGAACCGCGGAGTCAACTTACGAGAAGCTGTCGTAAGAGGAAGGTTGCGAGTGGAAAGCCACACTCTCTGGCCGCAACAATACCTTGGACTCTTAATCCTGCGTTTATTGGCGGCTCTCACCGTCTGTGCCCTGTAACGGCAAAGTGCAGACCTCACCCTCCTCCAGGTGCGCTCACAACGTTGGACAAACGCTTGAGCGGAGGGAACGCTGGACTCGGCAAGCTGGGATGAGAACAGAGGAGGCTGGTAACCCAGACTACTCTGAAACGGAGATAACCCGGTAGCAGACGAAGGAAGCGAATTGTGAGCGTATTCTGCCCAGGGAGCTGTTCTGCCCAAGACGCAGGGTTTCTGAAAGAAAGGCTGCGTAGTATGCGACCAATCGTCTGATTGGCCCTCTCTGCTTGACCGTTAGACTGGGGATGAAACCCGGAAGAAAGACTGACGGACGCACCAATCAAACGACAGAACTCCCTCCAAAACTGTGACGTGAATTGCGGGCCTCTGTCTGAAACGGCGTCTAACGGGAGGCCATGAATTCTGAATACATTCTCAATAATGATTTGTGCCGTCTCCTTAGCGGAAGGAAGTTTAGCGAGGGGAATGAAATGTGCCGCCTTAGAGAACCTATCGACAACCGTCAGAATCACAGTCTTCCCCGCAGACAAAGGCAGACCGGTAATGAAGTCTAAGGCAATGTGAGACCATGGTCGAGAAGGAATGGGGAGCGGTCTGAGACGACCGGCAGGAGGAGAGTTACCCGACTTAGTCTGCGCGCAGTCCGAACAAGCAGCCACGAAACGGCGCGTGTCACGCTCCTGAGTCGGCCACCAAAAGCGCTGGCGAATAGACGCAAGAGTGCCTCGAACACCGGGATGACCAGCTAACTTGGCAGAGTGAGCCCACTGAAGAACAGCCAGACGAGTGGAAACAGGAACGAAAAGGAGGTTACTAGGACAAGCGCGCGGCGACGCAGTGTGCGTGAGTGCTTGCTTAACCTGTCTTTCAATTCCCCAGACTGTTAACCCGACAACACGCCCATAAGGAAGAATCCCCTCGGGATCAGTAGAAGCCACAGAAGAACTAAACAGACGGGATAAGGCATCAGGCTTGGTGTTCTTGCTACCCGGACGGTAAGAAATCACAAACTCGAAACGAGCGAAAAACAACGCCCAACGAGCTTGACGGGCATTAAGTCGTTTGGCAGAACGGATGTACTCAAGGTTCTTATGGTCTGTCCAAACGACAAAAGGAACGGTCGCCCCCTCCAACCACTGTCGCCATTCGCCTAGGGCTAAGCGGATGGCGAGCAGTTCACGGTTACCCACATCATAGTTGCGCTCAGATGGCGACAGGCGATGAGAAAAATAAGCGCAAGGATGAACCTTATCGTCAGACTGGAAGCGCTGGGATAGAATGGCTCCCACGCCTACCTCTGAAGCGTCAACCTCGACAATGAATTGTCTAGTGACGTCAGGAGTAACGAGGATAGGAGCGGACGTAAAACGTTCTTTTAGAAGATCAAAAGCTCCCTGGGCGGAACCGGACCACTTAAAACACGTCTTGACAGAAGTAAGAGCTGTGAGAGGGGCAGCAACTTGACCGAAATTACGAATGAAACGCCGATAGAAATTAGCGAAACCTAAAAAGCGCTGCAACTCGACACGTGACCTTGGAACGGGCCAATCACTGACAGCTTGGACCTTAGCGGAATCCATCTGAATGCCTTCAGCGGAAATAACGGAACCGAGAAAAGTAACGGAGGAGACATGAAAAGAGCACTTCTCAGCCTTTACGTAGAGACAATTCTCTAAAAGGCGCTGTAGAACACGTCGAACGTGCTGAACATGAATCTCGAGTGACGGAGAAAAAATCAGGATATCGTCAAGATAGACAAAAACAAAAATGTTCAGCATGTCTCTCAGAACATCATTAACTAATGCCTGAAAAACAGCTGGCGCATTGGCGAGACCGAACGGCAGAACCCGGTACTCAAAATGCCCTAACGGAGTGTTAAACGCCGTTTTCCACTCGTCCCCCTCTCTGATGCGCACGAGATGGTAAGCGTTACGAAGGTCCAACTTAGTAAAGCACCTGGCTCCCTGCAGAATCTCGAAGGCTGATGACATAAGGGGAAGCGGATAACGATTCTTAACCGTTATGTCATTCAGCCCTCGATAATCCACGCAGGGGCGCAGAGTACCGTCCTTCTTCTTAACAAAAAGAACCCCGCCCCGGCCGGAGAAGAAGAAGGCACTATGGTACCGGCGTCAAGAGACACAGACAAATAATCCTCGAGAGCCTTACGTTCGGGAGCCGACAGAGAGTATAGTCTACCTCGAGGAGGAGTGGTCCCCGGAAGGAGATCAATACTACAATCATACGACCGGTGAGGAGGAAGGGAGTTGGCTCGGGACCGACTGAAGACCGTGCGCAGATCATGATATTCCTCCGGCACTCCTGTCAAATCGCCAGGTTCCTCCTGAGAAGTAGGAACAGAAGAAACGGGAGGGATGGCAGACATTAAACACTTCACATGACAAGAAACGTTCCAGGATAGGATAGAATTACTAGACCAATTAATAGAAGGATTATGACATACTAGCCAGGGATGACCCAAAACAACAGGTGTAAACGGTGAACGGAAAATCAAAAAGAAATAGTCTCACTGTGGTTACCAGATACTGTGAGAGTTAAAGGTAGTGTCTCAAATTTGATACTGGGAAGATGACTACCATCTAAGGCAAACATGGGCGTAGGCCTGTCTAACGGTCTGAAAGGAATGTTATGTTTCCGAGCCCATGCTTCGTCCATGAAACAACCCTCAGCCCCAGAGTCAATCAAAGCACTGCATGTAGCACCCGAACCGGTCCAGCGTAGATGGACCGACATAGTAGTACAAGATCTAGATGAAGGGACCTGAGTAGTAGCGCTCACCAGTAGCCCTCCGCTTACTGATGGGCTCTGGCCTCTTACTGGACATGAATTAACAAAATGTCCAGCAACTCCGCAATAGAGGCATAGGCGGTTGGTGATCCTCCATTCCCTCTCCTTATTCGAGATGCGAATCCCTCCCAGCTGCATGGGCTCAGTCTCAAAGCCAGAGGAGGGAGATGGTTGCGATGCGGAGCAGGGAAACACCGTTGATGCGAGCTCTCTTCCACGAGCCCGGTGACAAAGATCTACCCGTCGTTCTATGCGGATGGCGAGAGCAATCAAAGAATCCACATCTGATGGAACCTCCCGGGAGAGAATCTCATCCTTAACCACTGCGTGGAGTCCCTCCAGAAAACGAGCGAGCAGCGCCGGCTCGTTCCACTCACTAGAGGCAGCAAGAGTGCGAAACTCAATAGAATAATCCGTTATGGACCGTTCACCTTGGCATAAGGAAGCCAGGGCCCTAGAAGCCTCCCTACCAAAAACTGAACGGTCAAAAACCCGAATCATCTCCTCTTTAAAGTTCTGGAATTTGTTAGAGCAATCAGCCCTTGCCTCCCAGATAGCTGTGCCCCATTCTCGAGCCCGGCCAGTAAGGAGTGAAATGACGTAAGCAACCCGAGCTCTCTCTCTAGAGTATGTGTTGGGTTGGAGAGAGAACACAATCTCACACTGCGTGAGAAAGGAGCGACACTCAGTGGGCTGCCCGGAGTAGCAAGGTGGGTTATTAACCCTAGGTTCTGGAGGCTCGGCAGGCCAGGAAGTAACAGGTGGCACGAGACGTAGACTCTGGAACTGTCCAGAGAGGTCGGAAACCTGAGCGGCCAGGTTCTCCACGGCATGGCGAGCAGCAGACAATTCCTGCTCGTGTCTGCCGAGCATGGCTCCTTGGATCCTGACGGCAGTGTAACGAGCGTCTGTAGTCGCTGGGTCCATTCCTTGGTCGGTTCCTTCTGTCATGCAGGTGAAAGAGGACCCAAAAGCGACTTAACAGAAACAGAGTTTATTTAAGTCCAAAACGGAATAACAGAAATCCTCTAGACTTGTAGAGGGGAAACAACTGGAGAAGCGGCCACAGACTGCAGGTCGCTTCGGGTAGGCGCAGGCCGTAGTCGACAGAGACACCTGCTCACACGCAGCATCTGATGAAGGCAAAAAACACGACAGGACAGGGCGATACACAATCATAGCAAAAACACGACAGGACAGGGCGAAACGCAATCACAGCATGGTGAATACAATACAAGGAACCGACGGGACAGGAACGGATCACAAAGGAATAAATAGGGACTCTAATCAGGGGAAAGGATCGGGAACAGGTGTGGGAAGACTAAATGATGATTAGGGGAATAGGAACAGCTGGGAGCAGGAACGGAACGATAGAGAGAAGAGAGAGCGAGAGAGTGAGAGAGGGAGGGGGAGAGAGAGGGATAGAAGGAGGGAAAGAACCAAATAAGACCAGCAGAGGGAAACGAATAGCATGGGGAGCACAGGGACAAGACATGATAATAAATGACAAACATGACAAGTAGCCTATATGTGGTGTTCAATGCAGGCCTACATTGCATGAGACTTTTAAAACATTTTTTTTTTTACATCATGAAGGGCTTGACGTCAATTAATACATTTTTACTTAGACTGTAACACCATGGGCCAAATAGGTGACTGTAAATTGCATTGTATTGTGTTATATGATACAAAAAAACCTTCACAACATAAAAGTGATTATTACCATACAGATAATTAGACAACGTAGACTACCCCTCTGCATATTGGCTTATTGCATATTCAAGCCTCTCAAAATACAACACTGCCCCTTTAAATACAACATTTTAACCCTTTAAATATTTCTTTTTAATTGTCTCATGGCTTTAAAATCCTTCTTTAACAAGTGACATTAATAAGAGATCATAGCTTTCACCTGGATTCACCTGATCAGTCTGTCATGTTGAGAGCAGGTGTTTTTAATGTTTCTGTACTCAGTGTATAAACAGTAGATAAGTACAATCATCAGCACTCTTGAAGAGAGCATCCATTGCTATTTTCACATTTGTTTTATAAGATTGAATGGGTTGCTTTTCAAATCTTCGTACATTCTGTACTCGCCATCCCACAGAGAATATTCCCTCAAGGAAAAATAATAGTTATTAGATGTGAATTTTAATGACAGGTGAGACTGCTTTCCGCCCAATCATCATTTTCACATGAGCCAGAGGGGAAAAGTGATTTCCCCTCTTCCTTCCTCTGTTCTCACACAGTATTGGTCTTGGCTCAGTGATGTTCAGCACGGGTTCCTGATGAGCAGGTTAGACAGTCTAAGGATAACAATAGAAGGTATTCATAGAACACTTTTACCCCTCTGAGTCTGAAATAATTAGTCTCCTCAAGAACAGCTTGAACAGTGAGATATCTATTGTGTAGTTCTACAGCATGCTCTCGTGCTAGCAATGAATAGATTTATATACTTACCTCCACTTTGTTTGCCAATGGTATGAGCATGACCCCAAAATTACCTTTTTGAAATAGTTAATTCATTACAGCTCGTGAAATATTCTTTCAGCTAGAGCAAAATGCTATCAACATTCCTTTTTTGATGGAAAGTTCACAACATTTATGATTCAGATCGTAACGCATTAATATATAAACAATAGCCTACAGCAGAGCACATTGAGCTGTAGAACATCAGTTGGTATGAATGGGTTTCAGCTTCCAAGGATCAAAACAAGTTAAGTAGTCAGAGGTTTTGTTTCAAAATGTTTATGAAAAGTAGACCTCTTCTCTTGAGCCCGAACTTCCTTTTACCCCATCTCGTCAACTAGACAAAAGTTATACAAACATACCATAAAACGTTTTGTTTCACCACCAACAATTAAATTCAATTCAATTCAAACAACTTCTAATGAATGTATATAGCTTTGTGTTTAGGAGAGTACAACTGTGAAAACAACATGTGTTGCTGTACATGTATGAAGTTGTGTTGGTATGGTGTTGTGGCATGTAGCTTCACCATGGGAGCTCCATTGTAATCCAAAGGGAACAACAGTGAGGTAAGGAAGCGGGTTGAGCACTTCACAGAGTACGTGCTTACGCAATGAGGGATCCTCCTATTTCCTTTTCATGTGAATGAAAACAATGCTTGGCCTTTGGTCATTGACCGATAATGCCTTCACCTCACCTGACCAAAATGTTACAAGATTTCATTTATCTGGTTTATCCAGTTTCCTTGATCTCTTACGAGGTATAACGATAGTATTTAAAAATATATATATATGTTTATGAAGAACAATGTTGGTTTTAGCTCATACTACTCTGAAGGTATTTCTTCCTACAGGATTGTTTGTGAAAGCCGAAAGGTATTCAAATTCTTCAGGCCAAACATAAATATCACATGCATGTCATACTGAAGAGACATGTGATGTACACTCTCTGGACAGTTAATTAGGTGCACCACCCCGTTCACGAAAATGGTTCACTGCTATAGACAGTGAGACACGTGGCCGTGGCTTCCTATATAAAGCAGGCTGACAGGCATTGAGGCATTCAGTTACTGTTCAACTGAACGTTAATATGGACAAAGCGAGTGACCTTGTGACTTTTAGCATGGTATGATCGTCGGTGCCAGGCCCCCGGTTCCGGTATCTCAGATCCGGTTGACCTCCTGTGCTTTTCCCACATGAGTGTCTAGGGTTTACAGAGAATATAGCGACAAACAAACACATCCAGTCAGCGGCAGTCCTGTGGGCGAAAACAGCTCGTTGATGAGAGGTCGAGGGAGAATGGCAAGAATTGTGGAAGCTAAGAGGCGGAACACAAACAGGCAAATAAAGGCACAATACGACAGTGGTGTGCAGAAAGACATCTTAGAAGGCACAACTCATCGGTCCTTGTCACGGATGGGCTATAGTAGCTACCACACCGGGTGCCACTTCCTCTCCTAACAGCTAAAAACAAGGAGAAGCGAGTCCAGTGGGAACGTCAACACCATCACTGCACAATTGAGGAGTGGAAAGACGTGGCCTGGTCTGACGAATTCCACTTCCTGTTGCATCATGCTGATGGCAGAGTCAGGATTTGGCATTAGCAGCATGAGTCCATGGCCACATCCTGCCTGGTGTCAATGGTACAGTCTGGTGGTGGTGGTGTAATGGTGTTGGGGAGGTTTTCCTGGCACACATTAGGTCCCTTGATACCAATTGAGCAACGTTTCCATGCCCTGATGAATTAAGGACGTTCTGGAGGCAAAGGGGGGTCCAACCGGTACTAGATGGGTGTACCTAATAAACTGACCACTCAGTGTATGTCAGTAAGAAGCAGCAGGGGCAGTATGCCACGCTGCTCAAACATACAGTGTTTATTTATAAACCATCCTATCCCTGTTTAGGAGCAATTCCTCAGTCATCAACACATTGTTTTATCCCTTTCAGGCCTTCCAGCCTTTCTGGTGCTCCAGGGAGGTGGTTGTACTCATTAACAGTTCTGAAACGTGATAGGAGTAGAGCTGCAGAGGAGCAGGAAAAAAAGAGGGAGAGGTGGAAAGGATGAGTAGAGGGGGAGAGGAGGCAGAGTAAAGAGGGAGAAGGGGAGAGGAGGAGTAGAGGGGGAGAGGAGGCAGAGTAAAGAGGGAGAAGGGGAGAGGAGGAGTAGAGGTGGAGAGGAGGCAGAGTAAAGAGGGAGAAGGGGAGAGGAGGAGTAGAGGGGGAGAGGAGGCAGAGTAAAGAGGGAGAAGGGGAGAGGAGGAGTAGAGGGGGAGAGGAGGCAGAGTAAAGAGGGAGAAGGGAAGAGAAGGAGTAGAGGGGGAGAGGAGGCAGAGTAAAGAGGGAGAAGGGGAGAGGAGGAGTAGAGGGGGAGAGGAGGAGTAGAGGGGGAGGAGTAGAGGTGGAGAGGAGGCAGAGTAAAGAGGGAGAAGGGGGAGAGGAGGAGTAGGGGGAGAGGAGGCAGAGTAAAGAGGTAGAAGGGGAGAGGAGGAGTAGAGGGGAGAGGAGGCAGAGTAAAGAGGTAGAAGGGGAGAGGAGGAGTAGAGGGGAGAGGAGGCAGAGTAAAGAGGGAGAAGGGGAGAGGAGGAGTAGAGGGGGAGAGGAGGCAGAGTAAAGAGGGAGAAGGGGAGAGGAGGAGTAGAGGGGGAGAGGAGGAGTAGAGGGGGAGAGGAGGAGTAGAGGGGGAGAGGAGGCAGAGTAAAGAGGGAGAAGGGGAGAGGAGGAGTAGAGGTGGAGAGGAGGCAGAGTAAAGAGGTAGAAGGGGAGAGGAGGAGTAGAGGGGGAGAGGAGGCAGAGTAAAGAGGGAGAAGGGAAGAGAAGGAGTAGAGGGGGAGAGGAGGCAGAGTAAAGAGGGAGAAGGGGAGAGGAGGAGTAGAGGGGGAGAGGAGGAGTAGAGGGGGAGAGGAGGCAGAGTAAAGAGGGAGAAGGGGAGAGGAGGAGTAGAGGTGGAGAGGAGGCAGAGTAAAGAGGTAGAAGGGGAGAGGAGGAGTAGAGGGGGAGAGGAGGCAGAGTAAAGAGGGAGAAGGGAAGAGAAGGAGTAGAGGGGGAGAGGAGGCAGAGTAAAGAGGGAGAAGGGGAGAGGAGGAGTAGAGGGGGAGAGGAGGAGTAGAGGGGGAGGAGTAGAGGTGGAGAGGAGGCAGAGTAAAGAGGGAGAAGGGGAGAGGAGGAGTAGAGGGGGAGAGGAGGCAGAGTAAAGAGGTAGAAGGGGAGAGGAGGAGTAGAGGGGGAGAGGAGGCAGAGTAAAGAGGTAGAAGGGGAGAGGAGGAGTAGAGGGGGAGAGGAGGCAGAGTAAAGAGGGAGAAGGGGAGAGGAGGAGTAGAGGGGGAGAGGAGGCAGAGTAAAGAGGTAGAAGGGGAGAGGAGGAGTAGAGGGGAGAGGAGGCAGAGTAAAGAGGGAGAAGGGGAGAGGAGGAGTAGAGGGGGAGAGGAGGCAGAGTAAAGAGGGAGAAGGGGAGAGGAGGAGTAGAGGGGGAGAGGAGGCAGAGTAAAGAGGGAGAAGGGGAGAGGAGGAGTAGAGGGGGAGAGGAGGCAGAGTAAAGAGGTAGAAGGGGAGAGGAGGAGTAGAGGGGGAGAGGAGGCAGAGTAAAGAGGGAGAAGGGGAGAGGAGGAGTAGAGGGGGAGAGGAGGCAGAGTAAAGAGGGAGAAGTGGAGAGGAGGAGAGGAGGAGTAGAGGGGGAGGAGTAGAGTAAAGAGGTAGAAGGGGAGAGGAGGAGTAGAGGAGGAGAGTAGGGGAGGAGTAAAGAGGGAGAAGGGGAGAGGAGAAGGAGTAAAGAGGGAAAGGGTGAGAGGAGTACAGATGGAGAGGAACAGGAGGAGAGAGGGACAGGGGGAGAGAGGGAGAGGAGGAGAAGAAGGGGAGAGGAGGAGAGGAGTACAGGTGGAGAGGAGTAAAAGCGGAGAGGAGTACAACTGGAGATGGGGAGAGATAGAGAGGAGTGAGGGGGAGAAGAGGAGTAAAGGGGAGAGGGGGAGAGGAGGAGTAGAGGAGTACAGGTGGAGAGGAGCAGGAAAGGAGAGCAGGAGGAGAGAGGGGAGGGGGAGAGGAAGATAAGGGGGAGAGGAGTACAAATGGAGAGGAGGAGAGGTGGAGAGGAGTAGGAGGAAGAGAGAAGTAGAGGGAGAAAGGTGGAGAGGAGTAAAAGTGGAGAGGAAGTGAGATGGAGAGGAGTACAACTGGAGAGGAGGAGAGGAGTGTAAGTGGAGAGGAAGAGAGGTGGAGAGGGCAAGGAGGAGGAGGAGGAGGAGAGGAGAGGTGGAGAGGAGGAGAGGTGGAGGGGAGTAGGGGAGAGGTGGAGAGAAGCAGGAAAGGAGAGCAGGAGGAGAGGGGGTGGGGGAGAGCAGGAGAAGGGGGAGAATATTACAAGTGGAGAGGAGGAGAGGAGGAGAGGTGGAGAGGAAGAGAGGTGGAGAGGAAGAGAGGTGGAGAGGAAGAGAGGTGGAGAAGTGGAGATGAGGAGTAGAGGGGAAGAAGGGGAGAGGAGGAGAAGAGTACAGGTGGAGAGGAGTACAAGAGGAGAAGAGGAGAGGTGAAGAGGAGAGGTAGCGAGGAGCAGAGGTGGTGAGGATGAGGAGAGGAGTAGATGGGGAGAGGTGGAGAGGAGTATAAGTGGAGAGGAAGAGAGGAGGAGAGGGCAAGGAGGAGGAGTAGAGGAGTAAAGGAGTACACGTGGAGAGGATGAGAGGTGGAGAGGAGCAGGAGGAGAGAGCAGGAGGGGAGAGGGGGAGAGGAGGAGAAAAGGGGGAGAGGAGGAGGAGTAAGGAGGGAGAAGGGGAGAGGAGTACAGTTGGAGAGGAGTAGGAGGAGAGAGGAACAGGGGGAGAAGAGGAGAGGTGGACAGGGGGAGAAGAGGAGGGGAGTGCAGGTGGAGAGGAGAAGAGGGGTTGAAGAGGAGTAAAGGGGGAGAGGGGAGAGGAGTAGAGAAGAGGTGGAGAGGAGTACACGTGGAGAGGAGGAGCGGTGGCGAGGAGGAGAAGGCTAAGGGAGGAGAGGAGTACATGTAGAGAGGAGGAGAGGAGTACATGTAGAGAGGAGGAGAGGAGTACATGTAGAGAGGAGGAGACGAGTACATGTAGAGAGGAGGAGAGGAATACATGTAGAGAGGAGGGTAGGAGTACATGTAGAGAGGAGGAGAGGAATACATGTAGAGAGGAGGAGAGAAATACATGTAGAGAGGAGGAGAGGAGTACATGTAGAGAGGAATACGTGTAGAGAGGAGGAGAGGAATACATGTAGAGAGGAGGAGAGGAATACATGTAGAGAGGAGGAGAGGAATACATGTAGAGAGGAGGGTAGGAGTACATGTAGAGAGGAATACTTCTAGAGAGGAGGAGAGGAATACATGTAGAGAGGAGGGTAGGAGTACATGTCGAGAGGAGTACATGTAGAGAGGAGGAGAGGAGTACATGTAGAGAGGAGGAGAGGAATACATGTAGAGAGGAGGGTAGGAGTACATGTAGAGAGGAGGAGAGGAGTACATGTAGAGAGGAGGAGAGGAATACATGTAGAGAGGAGGAGAGGAATACATGTAGAGAGGAGGAGAGGAGTACATGTAGAGAGGAGGAGAGGAATACATGTAGAGAGGAGGAGAGGAATACATGTAGAGAGGAGGAGAGAAATACATGTAGAGAGGAGGAGAGGAGTACATGTAGAGAGGAATACGTGTAGAGAGGAGGAGAGGAATACATGTAGAGAGGAGGAGAGGAATACATGTAGAGAGGAGGAGAGGAATACATGTAGAGAGGAGGAGAGGAATACATGTAGAGAGGAGGGTAGGAGTACATGTAGAGAGGAGTACATGTAGAGAGGAGGAGAGGAGTACATGTAGAGAGGAGGAGAGGAGTACATGTAGAGAGGAGGAGAGGAATACATGTAGAGAGGAGGAGAGGAATACATGTAGAGAGGAGTACATGTAGAGAGGAAGAGAGGAATACATGTAGAGAGGAGGAGAGGAATACATGTAGAGAGGAGGAGAGGAGTACATGTAGAGAGGAGGAGAGGAATACATGTAGAGAGGAGGAGAGGAATACATGTAGAGAGGAGGAGATGAGTACATGTAGAGAGGAGGATAGGAGTACATGTAGAGAGGAGGAGAGGAGTACATGTAGAGAGGAGGAGAGGATACATGTAGAGAGGAGGAGAGGAGTACATGTAGAGAGGAGGAGAGGAATACATGTAGAGAGGAGGAGAGGAATACATGTAGAGAGGAGGAGAGGAATACATGTAGAGAGGAGTACATGTAGAGAGGAAGAGAGGAATACATGTAGAGAGGAGGAGAGGAATACATGTAGAGAGGAGTGTAGGAGTACATGTAGAGAGGAGGAGATGAATACATGTAGAGAGGAGGGTAGGAGTACATGTAGAGAGGAGTACGTGTAGAGAGGAGGAGAGGAGTACATGTAGAGAGGA
Source organism: Oncorhynchus gorbuscha (assembly GCF_021184085.1). NCBI lineage: Eukaryota > Metazoa > Chordata > Actinopteri > Salmoniformes > Salmonidae > Oncorhynchus > Oncorhynchus gorbuscha. The sequence continues at coordinate 68,340,868 of NC_060190.1, read as the reverse complement.
GGAGAGGAGTACATGTAGAGAGGAGGAGAGGAATAAATGTAGAGAGGAGGAGAGGAATACATGTAGAGACGAGTACATGTAGAGAGGAAGAGAGGAATACATGTAGAGAGGAGGAGAGGAATACATGTAGAGAGGAGGAGAGGAATACATGTAGAGAGGAGTAGAGGAATACATGTAGAGAGGAGGAGAGGAGTACATGTAGAGAGGAGGAGAGGAATACATGTAGAGAGGAGGAGAGGAATACATGTAGAGAGGAGGAGAGGAGTACATGTAGAGAGGAGGAGAGGAATACATGTAGAGAGGAGGAGAGGAATACATGTAGAGAGGAGTACATGTAGAGAGGAGGAGAGGAATACATGTAGAGAGGAGTACATGTAGAGAGGAAGAGAGGAATACATGTAGAGAGGAGGAGAGGAATACATCTAGAGAGGAGGAGAGGAGTACATGTAGAGAGGAGGAGAGGAATACATGTAGAGAGGAGGAGAGGAATACATGTAGAGAGGAGGAGATGAGTACATGTAGAGAGGAGGATAGGAGTACATGTAGAGAGGAGGAGAGGAGTACATGTAGAGAGGAGGAGAGGAGTACATGTAGAGAGGAGGAGAGGAGTACATGTAGAGAGGAGGAGAGGAATACATGTAGAGAGGAGGAGAGGAATACATGTAGAGAGGAGGAGAGGAATACATGTAGAGAGGAGTACATGTAGAGAGGAAGAGAGGAATACATGTAGAGAGGAGGAGAGGAATACATGTAGAGAGGAGGAGAGGAGTACATGTAGAGAGGAGGAGAGGAATACATGTAGAGAGGAGGAGAGGAATACATGTAGAGAGGAGGAGATGAGTACATGTAGAGAGGAGGATAGGAGTACATGTAGAGAGGAGGAGAGGAGTACATGTAGAGAGGAGGAGAGGAGTACATGTAGAGAGGAGGAGAGGAGTACATGTAGAGAGGAGGAGAGGAATACATGTAGAGAGGAGGAGAGGAATACATGTAGAGAGGAGGAGAGGAATACATGTAGAGAGGAGTACATGTAGAGAGGAAGAGAGGAATACATGTAGAGAGGAGGAGAGGAATACATGTAGAGAGGAGTGTAGGAGTACATGTAGAGAGGAGGAGAGGAATACATGTAGAGAGGAGGGTAGGAGTACATGTAGAGAGGAGTACGTGTAGAGAGGAGGAGAGGAGTACATGTAGAGAGGAGGAGAGGAGTACATGTAGAGAGGAGGAGAGGAATAAATGTAGAGAGGAGGAGAGGAATACATGTAGAGACGAGTACATGTAGAGAGGAAGAGAGGAATACATGTAGAGAGGAGGAGAGGAATACATGTAGAGAGGAGGAGAGGAATACATGTAGAGAGGAGTAGAGGAATACATGTAGAGAGGAGGAGAGGAGTACATGTAGAGAGGAGGAGAGGAATACATGTAGAGAGGAGGAGAGGAATACATGTAGAGAGGAGGAGAGGAGTACATGTAGAGAGGAGGAGAGGAATACATGTAGAGAGGAGGAGAGGAATACATGTAGAGAGGAGTACATGTAGAGAGGAGGAGAGGAATACATGTAGAGAGGAGTACATGTAGAGAGGAAGAGAGGAATACATGTAGAGAGGAGGAGAGGAATACATGTAGAGAGGAGGAGAGGAGTACATGTAGAGAGGAGGAGAGGAATACATGTAGAGAGGAGGAGAGGAATACATGTAGAGAGGAGGAGATGAGTACATGTAGAGAGGAGGATAGGAGTACATGTAGAGAGGAGGAGAGGAGTACATGTAGAGAGGAGGATAGGAGTACATGTAGAGAGGAGGAGAGGAGTACATGTAGAGAGGAGGAGAGGAGTACATGTAGAGAGGAGGAGAGGAGTACATGTAGAGAGGAGGAGAGGAGTACATGTAGAGAGGAGGAGAGGAATACATGTAGAGAGGAGGAGAGGAATACATGTAGAGAGGAGGAGAGGAATACATGTAGAGAGGAGGAGAGGAATACATGTAGAGAGGAGGAGAGGAATACATGTAGAGCGGAGGAGAGGAGTACATGTAGAGAGGAGGAGAGGAGTACATGTAGAGAGGAGGAGAGGAATACATGTAGAGGAGGAGGAGAGGAATACATGTAGAGAGGAGGAGAGGAATACATGTAGAGAGGAGGAGAGGAATACATGTAGAGAGGAGTGTAGGAGTACATGTAGAGAGGAGGAGAGGAATACATGTAGAGAGGAGGGTAGGAGTACATGTAGAGAGGAGGAGAGGAATACATGTAGAGAGGAGTACATGTAGAGAGGAGGAGAGGAGTACATGTAGAGAGGAGGAGAGGAGTACATGTAGAGAGGAGGAGAGGAATAAATGTAGAGAGGAGGAGAGGAATACATGTAGAGACGAGTACATGTAGAGAGGAAGAGAGGAATACATGTAGAGAGGAGGAGAGGAATACATGTAGAGAGGAGGAGAGGAATACATGTAGAGAGGAGTAGAGGAATACATGTAGAGAGGAGGAGAGGAATACATGTAGAGAGGAGGAGAGGAATACATGTAGAGAGGAGGAGAGGAGTACATGTACTCATCAACTCATCCCTGACCGTTGGCTACGTCCCTTCCGTCTTCAAGAGAGCGAGAGTTGCACCCCTTCTGAAAAAACCTACACTCGATCCCTCCGATGTCAACAATTACAGACCAGTATCCCTTCTTTCTTTTCTCTCCAAAACTCTTGAACGTGCCGTCCTTGGCCAGCTCTCCCGCTATCTCTCTCTGAATGACCTTCTTGATCCAAATCAGTCAGGTTTCAAGACTAGTCATTCAACTGAGACTGCTCTCCTCTGTATCACGGAGGCGCTCCGCACTGCTAAAGCTAACTCTCTCTCCTCTGCTCTCATCCTTCTAGATCTATCGGCTGCCTTCGATACTGTGAACCATCAGATCCTCCTCTCCACCCTCTCCGAGTTGGGCATCTCCGGCGCGGCCCACGCTTGGATTGCGTCCTACCTGACAGGTCGCTCCTACCAGGTGGCGTGGCGAGAATCTGTCTCCTCACCACGCGCTCTCACCACTGGTGTCCCCCAGGGCTCTGTTCTTGCCCCTCTCCTATTCTCGCTATACACCAAGTCACTTGGCTCTGTCATAACCTCACATGGTCTCTCTTATCATTGCTATGCAGACGACACACAATTAATCTTCTCCTTTCCCCCTTCTGATGACCAGGTGGCGAATCGCATCTCTGCATGTCTGGCAGACATATCAGTGTGGATGACGGATCACCACCTCAAGCTGAACCTCGGCAAGACGGAGCTGCTCTTCCTCCCGGGAAGGACTGCCCGTTCCATGATCTCGCCATCACGGTTGACAACTCCACTGTGTCCTCCTCCCAGAGCGCCAAGAACCTTGGTGTGATCCTGGACAACACCCTGTCGTTCTCAACTAACATCAAGGCGGTGGCCCGTTCCTGTAGGTTCATGCTCTACAACATCCGCAGAGTACGACCCTGCCTCACACAGGAAGCGGCGCAGGTCCTAATCCAGGCACTTGTCATCTCCCGTCTGGATTACTGCAACTCGCTGTTGGCTGGGCTCCCTGCCTGTGCCATTAAACCCTTCAACTCATCCAGAACGCCGCAGCCCGTCTGGTGTTCAACCTTCCCAAGTTCTCTCACGTCACCCCGCTCCTCCGTTCTCTCCACTGGCTTCCAGTTGAAGCTCGCATCCGCTACAAGACCATGGTGCTTGCCTACGGAGCTGTGAGGGGAACGGCACCTCAGTACCTCCAGGCTCTGATCAGGCCCTACACCCAAACAAGGGCACTGCGTTCATCCACCTCTGGCCTGCTCGCCTCCCTACCACTGAGGAAGTACAGCTCCCGCTCAGCCCAGTCAAAACTGTTCGCTGCCCTGGCCCCCCAATGGTGGAACAAACTCCCTCACGACGCCAGGACAGCGGAGTCAATCACCACCTTCCGGAGACACCTGAAACCCCACCTCTTTAAGGAATACCTAGGATAGGTTAAGTAATCCCTCTCACCCCACCCCCTAAGTTTTAGATGCACTATTGTTAAGTGACTGTCCCACTGGATGTCATAAGGTGAATGCACCAATTTGTAAGTCGCTCTGGATAAGAGCGTCTGCTAAATGACTTAAATGTAAATGTAAATGAATACATGTAGAGAGGAGGAGAGGAATACATGTAGAGAGGAGGAGAGGAGTACATGTAGAGAGGAGGAGAGGAATACATGTAGAGAGGAGGAGAGGAATACATGTAGAGAGGAGGAGAGGAGTACATGTAGAGAGGAGGAGAGGAATACATGTAGAGAGGAGGAGAGGAATACATGTAGAGAGGAGGAGATGAGTACATGTAGAGAGGAGGATAGGAGTACATGTAGAGAGGAGGAGAGGAGTACATGTAGAGAGGAGGAGAGGAGTACATGTAGAGAGGAGGAGAGGAGTACATGTAGAGAGGAGGAGAGGAATACATGTAGAGAGGAGGAGAGGAATACATGTAGAGAGGAGGAGAGGAATACATGTAGAGAGGATGAATACATGTACATGTAGAGAGGAAGAGAGGAATACATGTAGAGAGGAGGAGAGGAATACATGTAGAGAGGAGTGTAGGAGTACATGTAGAGAGGAGGAGAGGAATACATGTAGAGAGGAGGGTAGGAGTACATGTAGAGAGGAGTACGTGTAGAGAGGAGGAGAGGAGTACATGTAGAGAGGAGGAGAGGAGTACATGTAGAGAGGAGGAGAGGAATAAATGTAGAGAGGAGGAGAGGAATACATGTAGAGACGAGTACATGTAGAGAGGAAGAGAGGAATACATGTAGAGAGGAGGAGAGGAATACATGTAGAGAGGAGGAGAGGAATACATGTAGAGAGGAGTAGAGGAATACATGTAGAGAGGAGGAGGAGGAGTACATGTAGAGAGGAGGAGAGGAATACATGTAGAGAGGAGGAGAGGAATACATGTAGAGAGGAGGAGAGGAGTACATGTAGAGAGGAGGAGAGGAATACATGTAGAGAGGAGGAGAGGAATACATGTAGAGAGGAGTACATGTAGAGAGGAGGAGAGGAATACATGTAGAGAGGAGTACATGTAGAGAGGAAGAGAGGAATACATGTAGAGAGGAGGAGAGGAATACATGTAGAGAGGAGGAGAGGAGTACATGTAGAGAGGAGGAGAGGAATACATGTAGAGAGGAGGAGAGGAATACATGTAGAGAGGAGGAGATGAGTACATGTAGAGAGGAGGATAGGAGTACATGTAGAGAGGAGGAGAGGAGTACATGTAGAGAGGAGGATAGGAGTACATGTAGAGAGGAGGAGAGGAGTACATGTAGAGAGGAGGAGAGGAGTACATGTAGAGAGGAGGAGAGGAGTACATGTAGAGAGGAGGAGAGGAGTACATGTAGAGAGGAGGAGAGGAATACATGTAGAGAGGAGGAGAGGAATACATGTAGAGAGGAGGAGAGGAATACATGTAGAGAGGAGGAGAGGAATACATGTAGAGAGGAGGAGAGGAATACATGTAGAGCGGAGGAGAGGAGTACATGTAGAGAGGAGGGAGGAGTACATGTAGAGAGGAGGAGAGGAATACATGTAGAGAGGAGGAGAGGAATACATGTAGAGAGGAGGAGAGGAATACATGTAGAGAGGAGGAGAGGAATACATGTAGAGAGGAGTGTAGGAGTACATGTAGAGAGGAGGAGAGGAATACATGTAGAGAGGAGGGTAGGAGTACATGTAGAGAGGAGGAGAGGAATACATGTAGAGAGGAGTACATGTAGAGAGGAGGAGAGGAGTACATGTAGAGAGGAGGAGAGGAGTACATGTAGAGAGGAGGAGAGGAATAAATGTAGAGAGGAGGAGAGGAATACATGTAGAGACGAGTACATGTAGAGAGGAAGAGAGGAATACATGTAGAGAGGAGGAGAGGAATACATGTAGAGAGGAGGAGAGGAATACATGTAGAGAGGAGTAGAGGAATACATGTAGAGAGGAGGAGAGGAGTACATGTAGAGAGGAGGAGAGGAGTACATGTAGAGAGGAGGAGAGGAGTACATGTACTCATCAACTCATCCCTGACCGTTGGCTACGTCCCTTCCGTCTTCAAGAGAGCGAGAGTTGCACCCCTTCTGAAAAAACCTACACTCGATCCCTCCGATGTCAACAATTACAGACCAGTATCCCTTCTTTCTTTTCTCTCCAAAACTCTTGAACGTGCCGTCCTTGGCCAGCTCTCCCGCTATCTCTCTCTGAATGACCTTCTTGATCCAAATCAGTCAGGTTTCAAGACTAGTCATTCAACTGAGACTGCTCTCCTCTGTATCACGGAGGCGCTCCGCACTGCTAAAGCTAACTCTCTCTCCTCTGCTCTCATCCTTCTAGATCTATCGGCTGCCTTCGATACTGTGAACCATCAGATCCTCCTCTCCACCCTCTCCGAGTTGGGCATCTCCGGCGCGGCCCACGCTTGGATTGCGTCCTACCTGACAGGTCGCTCCTACCAGGTGGCGTGGCGAGAATCTGTCTCCTCACCACGCGCTCTCACCACTGGTGTCCCCCAGGGCTCTGTTCTTGGCCCTCTCCTATTCTCGCTATACACCAAGTCACTTGGCTCTGTCATAACCTCACATGGTCTCTCTTATCATTGCTATGCAGACGACACACAATTAATCTTCTCCTTTCCCCTTCTGATGACCAGGTGGCGAATCGCATCTCTGCATGTCTGGCAGACATATCAGTGTGGATGACGGATCACCACCTCAAGCTGAACCTCGGCAAGACGGAGCTGCTCTTCCTCCCGGGAAGGACTGCCCGTTCCATGATCTCGCCATCACGGTTGACAACTCCACTGTGTCCTCCTCCCAGAGCGCCAAGAACCTTGGTGTGATCCTGGACAACACCCTGTCGTTCTCAACTAACATCAAGGCGGTGGCCCGTTCCTGTAGGTTCATGCTCTACAACATCCGCAGAGTACGACCCTGCCTCACACAGGAAGCGGCGCAGGTCCTAATCCAGGCACTTGTCATCTCCCGTCTGGATTACTGCAACTCGCTGTTGGCTGGGCTCCCTGCCTGTGCCATTAAACCCCTTCAACTCATCCAGAACGCCGCAGCCCGTCTGGTGTTCAACCTTCCCAAGTTCTCTCACGTCACCCCGCTCCTCCGTTCTCTCCACTGGCTTCCAGTTGAAGCTCGCATCCGCTACAAGACCATGGTGCTTGCCTACGGAGCTGTGAGGGGAACGGCACCTCAGTACCTCCAGGCTCTGATCAGGCCCTACACCCAAACAAGGGCACTGCGTTCATCCACCTCTGGCCTGCTCGCCTCCCTACCACTGAGGAAGTACAGCTCCCGCTCAGCCCAGTCAAAACTGTTCGCTGCCCTGGCCCCCAATGGTGGAACAAACTCCCTCACGACGCCAGGACAGCGGAGTCAATCACCACCTTCCGGAGACACCTGAAACCCCACCTCTTTAAGGAATACCTAGGATAGGTTAAGTAATCCCTCTCACCCCACCCCCCCTAAGTTTTAGATGCACTATTGTTAAGTGACTGTCCCACTGGATGTCATAAGGTGAATGCACCAATTTGTAAGTCGCTCTGGATAAGAGCGTCTGCTAAATGACTTAAATGTAAATGTAAATGAATACATGTAGAGAGGAGGAGAGGAATACATGTAGAGAGGAGGAGAGGAGTACATGTAGAGAGGAGGAGAGGAATACATGTAGAGAGGAGGAGAGGAATACATGTAGAGAGGAGGAGAGGAGTACATGTAGAGAGGAGGAGAGGAATACATGTAGAGAGGAGGAGAGGAATACATGTAGAGAGGAGGAGATGAGTACATGTAGAGAGGAGGATAGGAGTACATGTAGAGAGGAGGAGAGGAGTACATGTAGAGAGGAGGAGAGGAGTACATGTAGAGAGGAGGAGAGGAGTACATGTAGAGAGGAGGAGAGGAATACATGTAGAGAGGAGGAGAGGAATACATGTAGAGAGGAGGAGAGGAATACATGTAGAGAGGAGGAGAGGAATACATGTAGAGAGGAGGAGAGGAATACATGTAGAGAGGAGTACATGTAGAGAGGAAGAGAGGAATACATGTAGAGAGGAGGAGAGGAATACATGTAGAGAGGAGTGTAGGAGTACATGTAGAGAGGAGGAGAGGAATACATGTAGAGAGGAGGGTAGGAGTACATGTAGAGAGGAGTACATGTAGAGAGGAGGAGAGGAGTACATGTAGAGAGGAGGAGAGGAGTACATGTAGAGAGGAGGAGAGGAATAAATGTAGAGAGGAGGAGAGGAATACATGTAGAGGAGTACATGTAGAGAGGAGAGAGAGGAATACATGTAGAGAGGAGGAGAGGAATACATGTAGAGAGGAGGAGAGGAATACATGTAGAGAGGAGTAGAGGAATACATGTAGAGAGGAGGAGAGGAGTACATGTAGAGAGGAGGAGAGGAATACATGTAGAGAGGAGGAGAGGAATACATGTAGAGAGGAGGAGAGGAGTACATGTAGAGAGGAGGAGAGGAATACATGTAGAGAGGAGGAGAGGAATACATGTAGAGAGGAGGAGAGGAATACATGTAGAGAGGAGGAGAGGAATACATGTAGAGAGGAGGAGAGGAGTACATGTAGAGAGGAGGAGAGGAGTACATGTAGAGAGGAGGAGAGGAGTACATGTAGAGAGGAGGAGAGGAATACATGTAGAGAGGAGGAGAGGAATACATGTAGAGAGGAGTACATGTAGAGAGGAAGAGAGGAATACATGTAGAGAGGAGGAGAGGAATACATGTAGAGAGGAGGAGAGGAGTACATGTAGAGAGGAGGAGAGGAATACATGTAGAGAGGAGGAGAGGAATACATGTAGAGAGGAGGAGATGAGTACATGTAGAGAGGAGGATAGGAGTACATGTAGAGAGGAGGAGAGGAGTACATGTAGAGAGGAGGAGAGGAGTACATGTAGAGAGGAGGAGAGGAGTACATGTAGAGAGGAGGAGAGGAATACATGTAGAGAGGAGGAGAGGAATACATGTAGAGAGGAGGAGAGGAATACATGTAGAGAGGAGTACATGTAGAGAGGAAGAGAGGAATACATGTAGAGAGGAGGAGAGGAATACATGTAGAGAGGAGGAGATGAGTACATGTAGAGAGGAGGATAGGAGTACATGTAGAGAGGAGGAGAGGAATACATGTAGAGAGGAGGAGAGGAATACATGTAGAGAGGAGGAGAGGAATACATGTAGAGAGGAGGAGAGGAATACATGTAGAGAGGAGGAGAGGAATACATGTAGAGAGGAGTACATGTAGAGAGGAAGAGAGGAATACATGTAGAGAGGAGGAGAGGAATACATGTAGAGAGGAGGAGAGGAGTACATGTAGAGAGGAGGAGAGGAATACATGTAGAGAGGAGGAGAGGAATACATGTAGAGAGGAGGAGATGAGTACATGTAGAGAGGAGGATAGGAGTACATGTAGAGAGGAGGAGAGGAGTACATGTAGAGAGGAGGAGAGGAGTACATGTAGAGAGGAGGAGAGGAGTACATGTAGAGAGGAGGAGAGGAATACATGTAGAGAGGAGGAGAGGAATACATGTAGAGAGGAGGAGAGGAATACATGTAGAGAGGAGTACATGTAGAGAGGAAGAGAGGAATACATGTAGAGAGGAGGAGAGGAATACATGTAGAGAGGAGTGTAGGAGTACATGTAGAGAGGAGGAGAGGAATACATGTAGAGAGGAGGGTAGGAGTACATGTAGAGAGGAGTACATGTAGAGAGGAGGAGAGGAGTACATGTAGAGAGGAGGAGAGGAGTACATGTAGAGAGGAGGAGAGGAGTACATGTAGAGAGGAGGAGAGGAGTACATGTAGAGAGGAGGAGAGGAGTACATGTAGAGAGGAGGAGAGGAATACATGTAGCGAGGAGGAGAGGAATACATGTAGAGAGGAGTACATGTAGAGAGGAAGAGAGGAATACATGTAGAGAGGAGGAGAGGAATACATGTAGAGAGGAGGAGATGAGTACATGTAGAGAGGAGGATAGGAGTACATGTAGAGAGGAGGAGAGGAATACATGTAGAGAGGAGGAGAGGAATACATGTAGAGAGGAGGAGAGGAATACATGTAGAGAGGAGGAGAGGAGTACATGTAGAGAGGAGGAGAGGAGTACATGTAGAGAGGAGGAGAGGAGTACTTGTAGAGAGGAGGAGAGGAATACATGTAGAGAGGAGAGAGGAGGAGAGGAATACATGTAGAGAGGAGTACATGTAGAGAGGAAGAGAGGAATACATGTAGAGAGGAGGAGAGGAATACATGTAGAGAGGAGGAGAGGAGTACATGTAGAGAGGAGGAGAGGAATACATGTAGAGAGGAGGAGAGGAATACATGTAGAGAGGAGGAGATGAGTACATGTAGAGAGGAGGATAGGAGTACATGTAGAGAGGAGGAGAGGAGTACATGTAGAGAGGAGGAGAGGAGTACATGTAGAGAGGAGGAGAGGAATACATGTAGAGAGGAGGAGAGGAATACATGTAGAGAGGAGGAGAGGAATACATGTAGAGAGGAGGAGTACATAGAGGAGGAGTAGAGGATGGAAGAGAGGAATACATGTAGAGAGGAGGAGAGGAATACATGTAGAGAGGAGGAGAGGATACATGTAGAGAGGAGGAGAGGAATACATGTAGAGAGGAGGGTAGGAGTACATGTAGAGAGGAGTACATGTAGAGAGGAGGAGAGGAGTACATGTAGAGAGGAGGAGAGAGGAGTACATGTAGAGAGGAGGAGAGGAATAAATGTAGAGAGGAGGAGAGGAATACATGTAGAGAGGAGGGAGGAGTACATGTAGAGAGGAAGAGAGGAATACATGTAGAGAGGAGGAGAGGAATACATGTAGAGAGGAGGAGAGGAATACATGTAGAGAGGAGTAGAGAGGAGGAATACATGTAGAGAGGAGGAGAGGAGTACATGTAGAGAGGAGGAGAGGAATACATGTAGAGAGGAGGGGAGGAGTACATGTAGAGAGGAGGAGAGGAGTACATGTAGAGAGGAATACATGTAGAGAGGAGGGTAGGAGTACATGTAGAGAGGAGTACATGTAGAGAGGAGGAGAGGAGTACATGTAGAGAGGAGGAGAGGAGTACATGTAGAGAGGAATACATGTAGAGAGGAAGAGAGGAGTACATGTAGAGAGGAGGAGAGGAATACATGTAGAGACGAGGGTAGGAGTACATGTAGAGAGGAGGAGAGGAGTACATGTAGAGAGGAGGAGAGGAATACATGTAGAGAGGAGGAGAGGAATACATGTAGAGAGGAGGAGAGGAGTACATGTAGAGAGGAGGAGAGGAATACATGTAGAGAGGAGGAGAGGAGTACATGTAGAGAGGAGGAGAGGAATACATGTAGAGAGAGAGGAGGAGGAGGAGTACATGTAGAGAGGAGGAGAGGAGTACATGTAGAGAGGAATACATGTAGAGAGGAGGGTAGGAGTACATGTAGAGAGGAGGGAGTACATGTAGAGAGGAGGAGAGGAGTACATGTAGAGAGGAATACATGTAGAGAGGAAGAGAGGAGTACATGTAGAGAGGAGGAGAGGAATACATGTAGAGAGGGAGGGGTAGAGAGGAGGAGTACATGTAGAGAGGAGGAGAGGAGTACATGTAGAGAGGAGAGGAGGAGAGGAATACATGTAGAGGAGGAGGAGAGGAATACATGTAGAGAGGAGGAGAGGAGTACATGTAGAGAGGAGGAGAGGAATACATGTAGAGAGGAGGAGAGGAATACATGTAGAGAGGAGGAGAGGAATACATGTAGAGAGGAGGAGAGGACTACATGTAGAGAGGAATACGTGTAGAGAGGAGGAGAGGAGTACATGTAGAGAGGAGGAGAGGAATACATGTAGAGAGGAGGAGAGGAATACATGTAGAGAGGAGGAGAGGAATACATGTAGAGAGGAGGAGAGGAATACATGTAGAGAGGAGGGTAGGAGTACATGTAGAGAGGAGTACATGTAGAGAGGAGGAGAGGAGTACATGTAGAGAGGAGGAGAGGAGTACATGTAGAGAGGAGGAGAGGAATACATGTAGAGAGGAGGGTAGGAGTACATGTAGAGAGGAATACTTCTAGAGAGGAGGAGAGGAATACATGTAGAGAGGAGGGTAGGAGTACATGTCGAGAGGAGTACATGTAGAGAGGAGGAGAGGAGTACATGAGAGAGGAGGAGAGGAATACATGTAGAGAGGAGGAGGAATACATGTAGAGAGGAGGGGAGTACATGTAGAGAGGAGGAGAGGAGTACATGTAGAGAGGAGGAGAGGAATACATGTAGAGAGGAGGAGAGGAATACATGTAGAGAGGAGGAGAGGAATACATGTAGAGAGGAGGAGAGGAGTACATGTAGAGAGGAATACGTGTAGAGAGGAGGAGAGGAATACATGTAGAGAGGAGGAGAGGAATACATGTAGAGAGGAGGAGAGGAAGTACATGTAGAGAGGAGGAGAGGAATACATGTAGAGAGGAGAGAGAGGAATACATGTAGAGAGGAGGAGAGGAGTACATGTAGAGAGGAGGAGAGGAGTACATGTAGAGAGGAGGAGAGGAGTACATGTAGAGAGGAGGAGAGGAATACATGTAGAGAGGAGGAGAGGAATACATGTAGAGAGGAGGGAGGAGTACATGTAGAGAGGAGTACATGTAGAGAGGAGGAGAGGAGTACATGTAGAGAGGAGAGAGGAGGAGAGGAGTACATGTAGAGAGGAGGTGAGGAATACATGTAGAGAGGAGGAGAGGAATACATGTAGAGAGGAGTACATGTAGAGAGGAAGAGAGGAATAGAGAGGAAGAGAGGAATACATGTAGAGAGGAGGAGAGGAATACATGTAGAGAGGAGGAGAGGAGTACATGTAGAGAGGAGGAGAGGAATACATGTAGAGAGGAGGAGAGGAATACATGTAGAGAGGAGGAGAGGAGTACATGTAGAGAGGAGGAGAGGAGTACATGTAGAGAGGAGGAGAGGAGTACATGTAGAGAGGAGGAGAGGAATACATGTAGAGAGGAGGAGAGGAATACATGTAGAGAGGAGGAGAGGAATACATGTAGAGAGGAGTACATGTAGAGAGGAAGAGAGGAATACATGTAGAGAGGAGGAGAGGAATACATGTAGAGAGGAGTGTAGGAGTACATGTAGAGAGGAGGAGAGGAATACATGTAGAGAGGAGGGTAGGAGTACATGTAGAGAGGAGTACATGTAGAGAGGAGGAGAGGAGTACATGTAGAGAGGAGGAGAGGAGTACATGTAGAGAGGAGGAGAGGAATAAATGTAGAGAGGAGGAGAGGAATACATGTAGAGACGAGTACATGTAGAGAGGAGGAGAGGAATACATGTAGAGAGGAGGGGAGGAGTACATGTAGAGAGGAGGAGAGGAGTACATGTAGAGAGGAATACATGTAGAGAGGAGGAGAGGAGTACATGTAGAGAGGAGGAGAGGAGTACATGTAGAGAGGAATACATGTAGAGAGGAAGAGAGGAGTACATGTAGAGAGGAGGAGAGGATTACATGTAGAGACGAGGGTAGGAGTACATGTAGAGAGGAGTACATGTAGAGAGGAAGAGAGGAGTACATGTAGAGAGGAGGAGAGGAGTACATGTAGAGAGGAGTACATGTAGAGAGGAGGAGAGGTGTACACGTAGAGAGGAGTACATGTAGAGAGGAGGAGAGGAGTAGAGGGGGAGAAGAGTTGAGGAGGAGAAGGGTGGAGGGGGAGAAGAGGGGTAAAGGAGGAGAAGGGGAGAGATGGAGTAGAAGAGAAGAACTGGACAGGAGAGCAGGTGGAGAAGAGTACAGGTGAAGAGGAGGTGGAGAGGAGATTAAGTGGAGAAAAATTGAGGTGGAGTAGAGGAGAGGTGAAGAAAAGGATGAGGAGGGGGAGAGGTGTAGTGAAGGAGAGGAGGAGGAGGAGAAGGAGGGAGGAGTACAAGTGGAGAAAAACAGAGTTGGAGTAGACGAGAGGAGGAGAGAAGGATGAGGAGGAAGAGGAGAGGAGGAGAGGAGGAGAGGAGAGGAGGAGAGGGGGAGAGGAGGAGGAGGAATGGAGGAGGGTGTAACAGGTGGAGAGGATTTTAGAGAGAGATGAGGAGAGGAGGGGGAAGAGAGAAGGAGAGGAGTACAAGTGGAGAGGAAGAGAGGTGGAGAGGAGGAGAGGTAGAGAGGATAGAGGGAGAGGATGGAGAGGAGGAGGAAGAGAGGAAGAGAGGTGGAGAGGAGAAGAGGAGTAGAAGGGGATAGGGGGAGAGGAGGAGAGATGGAGAACTCGTGTTGAGGAGTACAAGTGGAGAGGAGTACAAGTGGAGATGAGGAGAGGAGGAGAGGTGAAGAGGAGGAGAGGTGGAGAGGAATGTGGAGGAAAGGAGGAGAAGAGGAGGAGGAGGTGGAGAGGTGGAGATGAGGAGTGGAGTGCAAGTGGAGAAAAATAGAGGTGAAGTGGAGGAGATGTGGAGAGAAGGAGGAGGAGGGGGAGAGGTGAAGAGGGGCAAGGTGGACAGGAGTACAAGTGGAGAGGAGTACAGGTTGAGACTGGGATAGATGGGGAGGGGTACAAGTGGAGAGGAGTACAGGTTGAGAGGGGGATAGATGGAGAGAGGGACAGATGGAGAGGAGCACAGGTTGAGAGGGGGATAGATGGAGAGGGGGATAGATGGAGAAGAGTACAACTGGAGAGGAGTACAGGTTGAGAGGGGATAGATGGAGAGGGGATAGATGGAGAGGAGTACAACTGGAGAGGAGTACAGGTTGAGAGGGGGACAGATGGAGAGGAGTACAAGTGAGGAGGTGTCGAGAAGGAGAGATGTAGAGGGGGAGAAGAGTAGTAAATGGGTATAAGGAGAGAAGAGGAGTAGAGGAGAAGAATTGGAGAAGAGTACAAGTGGAGAGGAGTACAGGTGGAGAGGACTACAGGTGGAGAGGAGTACAGGTGGAGAGGAGTACAAGTGGAGAGGTGGAGAGGAGTACAAGTGGAAAGGTGGAGAGGAGGAGAGGTGGAGAGGAGTACAAGTGGAAAGGTGGAGAGGAGTACAAGTGGAAAGGTGGAGAGGAGGAGAGGAGGAGAGGAGTACAAGTGGAAAGGTGGAGAGGAGGAGAGGTGGAGAGGAGTACAAGTGGAAAGGTGGAGAGGAGTACAAGTGGAAAGGTGGAGAGGAGGAGAGGAGGAGAGGAGTACAAGTGGAAAGATGGAGAGGTGGAGAGGAGTACAAGTGGAAAGGTGGAGAGGAGGAGAGGAGTACAAGTGGAGAGGTGGAGAGGAGTACAACTGGAGAGGTGGTTTAGAGTATTGCAGAGCTGAGTTCTAGGCAGGCTACAGGCAGCAGGCAGCAGAATAGATAGCAGTAAAGGAATAACTACTGCTGCTGTTGCTACTACTCTGTCCAAGAACACGCTGGAGAGCTGACCTCGAGGGGAACGGAGAAAATTGACAGGGGGCAGAGCGGTAACAAGGGCCAGCGATATATCAGGCAGGCAATCTGGAGCACTTTATCCGATGCGGGGTCAATTCCTGCAGCAGCGACGTAGATCAGTTTTCAGACTTCAACACATGCTCAAAGGGATAGGTTAGATCGATCCATTTCTGAATGACTGGGCCACCGATCAAATCCCAGCAAATCATTCATACACAACATAGAGTGCTGAGTATTCATATGGATTTGTGATGCAAGGAGAGCAACAACAGATGTCTGTACTATATGTACCTCTATGTGTACCTCTATGTGTACCTCTATATGTACCTCTATATGTACCTCTATATGTACCTCTAAATGTACCTCTATGTGTACCTCTATATGTACCTATATGTGTACCTGTATATGTACCTCTATATGTACCTCTATGTGTACCTCTATGTGTACCTCTATATGTACCTCTATGTGTACCTCTATGTGTAGCTCTATCTGTAGCTCTATGTACCCTACTCAACAAATTGGATGCAGTCTATCACAGTGCCATCCGTTTTGTCACCAAAGCACCATATACTACCCACCATTGCGACCTGTACGCTCTCGTTCACTGGCCTTCGCTTCATCCTCGTCACCAAACCCACTGGCTCCAGGTCATCTACAAGACCCTGCTAGCTAAAGTCCCCCCTTATCTCAGCTCGCTGGTCACCATAGCATCACCCACCTGTAGCACGCGCTCCAGCAGGTATATCTCTCTGGTCACCCCCAAAACCAAATCTTTCTTTGGCCGCCTCTCCTTCCAGTTCTCTGCTGCCAATGACTGGAACGAACTACAAAAATCTCTGAAACTGGAAACACTTATCTCCCTTACTAGCTTTAAGAAGCAGCTGTCAGAGCAGCTCACAGATTACTGCACCTGTACATAGCCTATCTATAATTTAGTACAAACAACTACCTCTTCCCCTACTGTATTTATTTTATTTACTTTGCTCCTTTGCACCCCATTATTTTTATTTCTACTTTGCACATTCTTCCACTGCAAATCTACCATTCCAGTGTTTTACTTGCTATATTGTATTTACTTTGCCAACATGGCCTTCTTTTGCCTTTACCTCCCTTATCTCACCTCATTTGCTCACATCGTATATAGACTTGTTTCTACTGTATTATTGACTGTATGTTTGTTTTACTCCATGTGTAACTCTGTGTCGTTGTATCTGTCGAACTGCTTTGCTTTATCTTGGCCAGGTCACAATTGTAAATGAGAACTTGTTCTCAACTTGCCTACCTGGTTAAATAAAGGTGAAATAAAAATAAAAATAAAATCAGGATTAATTCTCAGATTCAACAAAAGATCTCTGTTTCTTGGGACCTAGAGCAAGCATCTCTTTTTTGTCAGAGTGTAAAAGTAGAAAGTTTGCAGCCATCCACTTTCTTATGTTTGAAATACAGGCTTCTAGCAAGGGCAATTTTGGGGCTTCACCATGTTCCATTGAAATGTACAGCTGTGTGTCATCCGCATAGCAGTGAAGGTTAACATTATGTTTTCGAATGAGATCCCCAAGAGGTAAAATATATAGTGAGTGGACAAACCATTCACAGAGACAAACTGATATCTTTCCGACAGATAAGATCTAAACCAGGCCAGAACTTGTCCGTGTAGACCAATTTGGGTTTCCAATCTCTCCCAAAGAATGTGGTGATCGATGGTATCAAAAGCAGCACTAAGGTCTAGGAGCACGAGGACAGATGCAGAGCCTCGGTCTGATGCTATTAAAAGGTCATTTACCACCTTCACAAGTGCAGTCTCAGTGCTATGATGTGGTCTAAAACCAAACTGAAGCATTTCGTATGGATTGTTTGTCTTCAGGAAGGCAGTGAGTTGCTGCGCAACAGCTTTTTCATTTTCTTTTTGAGAGGAATCGAAGATTCGATATAGGCTGATAGTTTTTTTATATTTTCTGGGTCAAGGTTTGGCTTTTTCAAAAGAGGCTTTATTACTGCCACTTTTAGTGAGTTTGGTACACATCCGGTGGATAGAGAGCCGTTTATTATGTTCAACATAGGAGGGTCAAGCACAGGAAGCAGCTCTTTCAGAATGCTGCTTTTTAGTTAGCTTTGCGACAGTATCAAAAATAAATTTCGGATTGTTATTATTTTCCTCAATTAAGTTGGAAAAATAGGATGATCGAGCAGCAGTGAGGGCTCTTCAATACTGCACGGTACTGTCTTTCCAAGCTAGTCGGAAGACTTCCAGTTTGGTGTGGCGCCATTTCCGTTTCAATTTTCTGGAAGCTTGCTTCAGAGCTTGGGTATTTTCTGTATATATACCATGGAGCTACAGTAGTTTCTTTTGACAAATGTTTTTAGTTTTTAGGGGTGCAACTGCCTCTAGGGTATTGTGCAAGGTTAAATTGAGTTCCTCAGTTAGGTAGTTAACTGATTTTTGTCCTCTGACGTCCTTGGGTAGGCAGAGGGAGTCTGGAAGGGCATCAAGGAATCTTTGGGTTGTCTGAGAATTTAAAGGATGACTTTTGATGCTCCTTGGTTGGGGTCTGAGCAGATTATTTGTTGCGATTGCAAACATAATAAAATGGTGGTCTGATAGTCCAGGATTATAAGGAAAAACATTAAGATACACAGCATTTATTCCATGGGACAAAACTAGGTGCAGAGTATGACTGTGACAGTGAGTAGGTCCAGAGACATGTTGGACAAAAACCACTGAGTCGATGATGGCTCCGAAAGCCTTTTGGAGTGGGTCTGTGGACTTTTCCATGTGAATATTAAAATCACCAAAAATGTGAATAATATCTGCTACGACGACAAGGTCCGATAGGAATTCAGGGAACTCAGTGAGAAACGCTGTATATGGCTCCGGAGGCCTGTAAACAGTAGCTATACAAAGTGATTGAGTTGGCTGCATAGATTTCATGACAATGTTTTTTTCCCTTTCTTGTAAATTGATATTTGCTATCGTAAATGTTAGCAACACCTCCGCCTTTGCGGGATGCACGGGGGATATGTTCACTAGTGTAACCAGGAGGTGAGGCCTCATTTAACACAGTAAATTCATCAGGCTTAAGCCATGTTTCAGTCAGGCCAATCACATCAAAATTATGATCAGTGATTAGTTCATTGACTATAACTGCCTTTGAAGTGAGGGATCTAACATTAAGTAGCCCTATTTTGAGATGTGAGGTATCACAATCTCTTTCAATAATGGCAGGAATGGAGGAGCCCTTTATTCTAGCGAGATTGCTAAGGCGAACACCGCCATGTTTAGTTTTGCCCAACCTTGGTCGAGGCACAGACACGGTATCAATGGGGACAGCTGAGCTGACTACACTGACTGTGCTAGTGGCAGACTCCAATAAGCTGGCAGGCTGGCTAACAGCCTGCTGCCTGGCCTGCACCGTATTTCACTGTGGAGCTAGAGGAGTTTCTGGAGCTATAGGAGTTATTTACAATGACAGCCTACAGGGGAACAGGGGTTAACTGCCTTGTTCAGGGGGAAAACGACAGATTTTTTCCTTGTCAGAATGGGGATTCGATCCAGCAACCGTTCGGTGACTGGCCCAACCCTCTACCCGCCAGGCTACCTGCCGCCCTCTGACCACTAGGCTACCTGCCGCCCTCTGACCACTAGGCTACCTGCCGCCCTCTGACCACCAGGCTACCTGCCGCCCTCTGACCACTAGGCTACCTGCCACCCTCTGACCACCAGGCTACCTGACGCCCTCTGACCACCAGGCTACCTGCCGCCCTCTGACCACCAGGCTACCTGAAGCCCCCTGACCACCAGGCTACCTGAAGCCCCCTGACCACCAGGCTATCAGCCGCCCTCTGCCCACTAGGTTACCTGCAGCCCTCTGACCCCCAGGCTACCTGAAGCCCCCTGACCACCAGGCTACCTGAAGCCCTCTGACCACCAGGCTACCTGCAGCCCTCTGACCACCAGGTTACCTGCAGCCCTCTGACCACCAGGCTACCTGAAGCCCTCTGACCACCAGGCTACCTGAAGCCCTCTGACCACCAGGCTACCTGCAGCCCTCTGAACACCAGGCTACCTACCGCCCTCTGACCTTTAGGCTACCTGCCGCCCTCTGACCACCAGGCTACCTGCCGCCCTCTGACCACTAGGCTACCTGACGCCCCTGTTTCATCAGCTTTTGGTTTCAGTTCAGAACACGTGGCTCAGAACACGAGGCTCCATCACAATGTCCGGTTCAATCATTTTGAGCATCAAGGAAATTAAACGTGTTAACCATAGCATACAGATGATGTTGCCCATGTATGTCAATGGAACGTATGAATACCCACATTGATGAATACAACAGACAACAGACACACACTCAATTTTCTAAGAAAATTAAACAGCATTTATGCACCCAAAAATATTTTGGATGAACAGACTAAAATGTAGCATCACATCGCCTTTCAATGTTGCTCTTTTGCAGTTATTGCGCTGGCTGAACATTTAATGATTTCAAATGAATAGCCTTTCTTCCCGGCTGCGTGACCTTTTCTACTACTGCTTCTGCTTTGGTTCTCAGAGTCTCACTGCACCTCTGAGACAGGCCAGATGGCTGGCCTATTGAGTAACAGAATCTGCAAGACAAGAGCAGTGTTCCACCACCACAGTCTGTTGGCTGAAGCCCAAACACTCAGTCTACAGATGTACGATTGTAATTTGATCACTCTTTTGTTGCAGAGAGATTTTCTGCACGGCAGGAAATGCAAACTTGTAGTGTATTCGTGCACTTTTATGCTGCTGCTATTCTCTGTTTATTATCTATGCATGGTCACTTTAAATCTACCTACTTTTACATATTACCTCAATTACCTCGACTAACCGGTGCCCCTGCACATTGACTCTGTACTGGTATGCACTCGCTATTGTTACTTTACTGTTGCTGTTTAATTATTTGTTATTCTTATTTCTTCTTAATTTCTTAAAGCATTGTCGGTTAAGGGCTAGTAAGTAAGCATTTCACTGTTGTATTCGACGCATGTGCAAATACAATTTGATTTGATTTGGCTTCAAGGTTTTAAAAGGTTTGTAAAAGGTTTGTAATTTCCAATTTCAAATGTCAGACTTGATTTGCTCTAACGAAAAATGTATTAACCCCTACAAAATTGTAATGAATTATAATCCACATAAATAATTGACATTTCCTGTTGCTGCGGGATTATTTTCCTGCTGTAACAAACTGGCTCATATTAAGACCCTACATCTGTAGTCTAGTGTAGGAGGTAATGGCTATAGGCCACATACAAAACGAACTCCACCATGGCATTGAATGTCCCCTTCATGGTGTAACTTCCCAGCACTTCCCAGCACTTCCCACTTGACAGTAAGGCACAATGTTATGGAAAGGTCACATAGAAATGTATTGTGTAGAACAGACATGTGTCTTTGCCATTTAGAGTAAAGAATTATGTTAGCTCTATACATGACATTTCTATGCAACGTCCATAATGTGACCCTGAAAAATTCTAGCAATGAAACGTGACCATTGGTATTCAGGCGATGAGTTCAGTATGAGTTCATGCCACCACTTGTCAGCTGAAAATAAACTGGACATCTTTAAAGGATGAAATTACAGTCCGGTCAATGAGAACACTCATTGTTTTGAGGCATGCAATATATCTCAATACTGAAGCTCCATACAATTTGGAATTTGGAACCAAAAAAGCAATCCTTCAGCGACGTCATTTGAACTTTCATGTATTATTTAGTAGTAACCACCTGTGGACAAAATAAATATTGCACACTTTTTCCACTAGATCTACTTTTTAGGGGGGGGGGGGTTCGGAGGAGCCGTGAGAGTTCATTAAGATGCTATTCAAAGAGGTAGGGTTTCAGACGATTTGAAAAAGATGTGTCACGCCCTGGTCAAAGTATTTTATGTTTTTCTTCATGTATTTGGTCAGGCCAGGGTGTGACATGGGTTTTTGTATGTGGTGTGTAGCTTAGTGGGGTTGTAGCTTAGTGGGGTGTTCTAGGAAAGTCTATGGCTGTCTGAAGTGGTTCTCAATCAGAGGCAGGTGGTTATCATTGTCTCTGATTGGGAACCATATTTAGGCAGCCATATTCTTTGGTTTTATTGTGGGTGATTGTCCTGAGTGTCTTGATGTCCTTGTTAGATGTTAGTTGACACATGTATAGGCTGTTTCGGTTTTCGTTTCGTTTATTGTTTTGTAGTGTTTGTGTTTAGTCGTGTTTTACGTTTGTTTAAATAAACATGGATTGAAATCGACACGCTGCAGTTTGGTCCGACTCTCCTTCATCATTAGAAAACCGGAACAGAATCACCCACCACAAACGGACCAAACAGCGTGTCAACAGGCAGGAGCCACAGGAGAGGCAACAGAGGCAGCAGCAGCAGGGGCAGCAGCAGCTGCAGTGGGAGAGGCTGCACTACCTGGAGAAATGGACTTGGGAGGAGATTCTAGATGGGAAAGGACCCTGGGAACAGCCTGGAGATTATTGTCGCCCCAAAGCCGAGCTGGAGGCAGCAAAAGCAGAGAGGCGGCATTATGAGGAGCTAGCACGGCAGAGCGGATGGAAGCCCGAGAGTCAGACCCAAAAATTTATTGGGGGGGAGGCTCACAGGGAGTATGGCTACGCCAGGTAGGAGACCTGAGCCAACTTCCTGTGGTTACCGGGGGGCTAGAGAGACCGGGCAGGCACCGTGTTATGCAGTGGTGCGCACGGTGTCCCCAGTGCGGGTGCATTGCCTACTCCTCGTATCGGCCGGGCTAGAGTGGGCATCGAGCCAGGTAAGGTTGGGCAGGCTCGGTGCTCAAGAGCTCCAGTGCGCCTGCACGGTCCGGTCTATCCAGTACCACCTCAACACCCCAGCCCTCCGGTAGCAGCTCCCCACACCAGGCTTCCTGTGCGTGTCCTCGGCCCAGTACCACCAGTGCCAGCACCACGCATCAGGCCTACAGTGCGCCTCGCCTCTCCTGCGCTACCGGAGTCTCCCGCCTGTTCAGCGCAGCTAGAGCCTTCTTCCTATACAGCGCTGCTGGAGTCTCCTGTCTGTTCAGCGCAGTCAGAGCTGTCAGCCTGCATGGAGCAGCCAGAGCTGTCAGTCTGCATGAAGCACCCAGAGCTGCCAGTCTGCTAGGAGCTGCCAGTCTGCAAGGAGCTGCCAGTCTGCAAGGAGCTGTCAGTCTGCAAGGAGCTGTCAGTCTGCAAGGAGCTGTCAGTCTGCAAGGAGCTGCCAGTCTGTAAGAAGCCGCCGAGCTGTCAGCCCACATGGAGCAGCCAGAGCCGTCAGTCAGCGTGGAGCAGCCAGAGCCGCCAGTCAGCGTAGAACAGCCAGAGCCGACAGTCAGCATGGAGCAGCCAGATCTTTCAGTCTGCCCAGCGCGGCCAGTCTGCCCAGCGCCGCCAGTGCCGCCAGTCTGCCCAGTGCCGCCAGTGCCCCCAGTCTGCCCAGCGCCGCCAGTGCCGCCAGTCTGCCCAGTGCCGCCAGGATCCGCCAGTCGGCCAGGATCCGCCAGTCAGGATCCGCCAGTCGGCCAGGATCTGCCAGTCTGCCAGTCGGCCAGGATCTGCCAGTCTGCCAGGATCCGCCAGTCAGCCAGGATCTGCCAGTCAACCAGAATCTTCCAGATCTGCCAGTCAACCAGGCTCTTCCAGATCTGCCAGTCAGCCAGACTCTTCCAGATCTGCCAGTCAACCAGGCTCTTCCAGATCTGCCAGTCAGCCAGAATCTTCCAGATCTGCCAGTCAACCAGGCTCTTCCAGATCTGCCAGTCAGCCAGACTCTTCCAGATCTGCCAGTCAGCCGGGATCTGCCAGAACTGCCAGTCAGCCAGGATCTGTCAGTCGGCCAGGATCCGCCAGTCAGCCAGGATCTGCCAGTCAGCCAGGATCTGGTAGATCCATCAACCTGCCTGAGCTTCCTCTTACTCCTGAGCTTCCTCTTACTCCTGAGCTTCCTCTTACTCCTGAGCTTCCTTTCGCTCCTGAGCTTCC
This sequence comes from Oncorhynchus gorbuscha, assembly GCF_021184085.1. NCBI lineage: Eukaryota > Metazoa > Chordata > Actinopteri > Salmoniformes > Salmonidae > Oncorhynchus > Oncorhynchus gorbuscha. The sequence goes on along the minus strand of NC_060190.1, from coordinate 68,317,462 downwards.
TTTCACTCCTGAGCTTCCCCTCAGTCCCGAGCTTCCCCTCAGTCCCGAGCTTCACCTCAGTCCCGATCTGCTCCTCAATCTAGTGGGGTTCTGGGTGAGGACTACTAGGCCATGGTTGGCGGCGAGGTTGGACTATCCAGGGACGCAAGGAGAGGGGACTAAGACATTAACTGAGTGGGGTCCACTCAGATGTTAGTTGACACATGTATAGGCTGTTTCGGTTTTCGTTTCGTTTATTGTTTTGTAGTGTTCATGTTTAGTCGTGTTTTACGTTTGTTTAAATAAACATGGATCGAAATCGACACGCTGCAGTTTGGTCCGACTCTCCTTCACCATTAGAAAACCGTAACAAGATGGGAGGGGATTCCGCTGTCCTAACTTTAGGGGGAAGCTTGTTCCACCATTGGGGTGTCAGGACAGAGCTTTGATTGGGCTGAGTGAGAGCTGCCCTCTCTGTAAGAGTGGGAGGGCCAAGAGACCAGAGGTAGTGGAACGGCGTGCCAGGCCTGGGATGTAGGGTTTGAGCCTGAAGGTAAGGAGGGGCAGTTACCCTTGCTGCTCCTTGGTCAAGCACCAGGGTTTTGAAGATAATGTGAGCTTCGACTGGAAGCCAGTGGAGTGTGCGGAGGAGCGGAGTGACATGGGACCATATTTGAAGGTTGAACACCAGGCAGGATGCGGCATTCTGGACAAGTTGCACAAATGGGGAGCCCAGCTAACAGAGAGTTGTAGTAGTCCAGACCATTTATTGGACTATTCAGCCACCTACGAATTCAACCTTGATGAGAGGATTCTAACAGTGCATCTACTATAAATAAGACTGAACATGGCCTCAAACAGAACACACCATGACAACATGAACATGGCATCAACAGAACACACCATGACAACATGAACATGGCCTCAAACAGAACACACCATGACAACATGAACATGGCATCAAACAGAACACACCATGACAACATGAACATGGCATCAACAGAACACACCATGACAACATGAACATGGCCTCAAACAGAACACACCATGACAACATGAACATGGCCTCAAACAGAACACACCATGACAACATGAACATGGCCTCAAACAGAACACACCATGACAACATGAACATGGCCTCAAACAGAACACACCATGACAACATGAACATGGCCTCAAACAGAACACAACATGACAACATGAACATGGCCTCAAACAGAACACACCATGACAACATGAACATGGCCTCAAACAGAACACACCATGACAACATGAACATGGCCTCAAACAGAACACACCATGACAACATGAACATGGCATCAACAGAACACACCATGACAACATGAACATGGCCTCAAACAGAACACACCATGACAACATGAACATGGCATCAACAGAACACACCATGACAACATGAACATGGCCTCAAACAGAACACACCATGACAACATGAACATGGCCTCAAACAGAACACAACATGACATACAACATTGTGTACCCTCTTGAGTATGGAATCCTTCTTTCTTTGATGAATACAAGGCACAAGAGCAATGGATCTACTACATTATTCCAACATCCTTGATTTCCTGGTGTCTGTAACGTTCCATCATAAGACCACATACTTGCACAAACATAAACATTTTTGTATAGTCTTCATCCTCTGTGATGACTTGGCCTCCCTGGCAATCTCTTCCTGCCATCTCTGGCCATGCATCACATTCTCATCATGGTTTGGGTTTAACCATGAATCATCACATGTCCAGCATTATATCTGCAGCTAAATGCATCTTCTCAGGCTAGCAAACCCTTTTGATCCATTCATTCATAACTTCATAGGGATATCCCTCCTTGCAGAGCAGACTGGGTTAATGACCAGTAAAAGCACTAGAATGCATGGACTCCGTGTTCTGGATTGATTGAGCAAGCAGCAGGGAGCATTACCCGGGATCTCGTATGGGAGAATGTGTTATGTGAAGTGAGTTAAGCTACGGCTTATGCCACAGCAACACAGGGATTCTACATTGTGACATGTCCTCATAAAGTAGATATTCTATGCAGTCTGTGATGTTCATGCGTATCCTATCTCACACAGTCCTCATTTTCCACATGAGGAACTAGGGGAAATTGACTTAGAATTGCTCCATGCAAAGTGGTTGCAATTTACATTTATATGGTTGGGAGCTGGTGTCGTCAAAGTGTGGCACAGGTATGATTTTCAACAACGTTCCAACCAATAATGTATAGCCTTTAAAACAGGAGATTGCTGATGCTATGTATTGGCCAATGAGGAGCTTTGAAGCCCCCGGTCGGCCATATTGGTACTCCTTAGAAGAAGCCCTCCTCCATACCCTGGGGCGGCAGGGTAGCCTAGTGGTTAGAGCGTTGGACTAGTGACCGGAAGGTCCCCGAGCTGACAAGGTACAAATCTGTCGATCTGCCCCTGAACATGCAGTTAACCCACTGTCATTGAAAATAAGAATTTGCTCTTAACTGACATGCCTAGTTAAATTAATAAATAGACGGGTTGGTTGTTTAGCAACAAAACCGAAGCATGCACAACTATATGGCAAAACAGACAAGGCTGACTTAGATTGTTGATAACATGTAAACTATATTTAGTCTCCAAATGTTTAATGAAAAGATAAATAAATGTGCACAATGAGCACTTCTTGTCTCAAATACATCATTACAGTTGTTGGTTAGCTAGCTTGACATCAGTCAAAACACATCAAAACAAGACATGGTATCAAGGACAAGATAAAAACGAGCCACCAACGATTCCCCACATGGCAGCTTCCTGTCATTGTTGCTAGCTATCTGCCCAATCCAGAATCACAACAGCACATGGACTTCTGTCCCATTGAAGAGTGCACATCATTTTAGTGACATTGTTAGCTAACCCGTCTGTCTATAGGAATTAATGGAATTCTACAGTATTTCAATGACATTTTTCAAGATTTTTCACATTTTTCACAAAATTACATATATTTAACTATGGTATGTTTTGCTGTAGTGGGGACAGTAATATAAGTACTCTCAAAAAAATGTACATGAAGGAAAATGTTTATTTATCTATTTTTGTGTTTGTGTGTGTGTTTAGCTCATATAATATAATGTTAAAGTTTGCATTATGGTGTCTGCAATAGAATACATGTGGCAAAAACGAATTGTATTAATAAATCCCAAAATGGTGGGGGAGTACTAAAATGGGGGTGCAGTAGCTTCAGTCATCTAGTCGATATACAGTATATACAAAACATTAGGAACACCTGCTCTTTCCATGACATAAATCCTTGGATCCAACTCACAGCACAGGAGTCCCTGCAAATACCAACTACAAAGTCATTAATGGACTGTGCAAATGTGAAAAATTGAAGCGTCGAACAAGGATTTTTTAGGTAGAATACTATGTGTTTTATGACATCCGTGTTAAGGTAGACCTGCGCCAATATACAGAATCTAGTAAATTCTTCCAAGGGAACGAGGCCATAATTTCAAACAAAATAAACATTACATTTGGGAATATTTTCACATACATTACCCATTTACAGTACCTTACATCATAAGAGCGAGCGAGAGAGAGAGTTAGTAGGAGAGAGAGAGAGAGTTAGTAGGAGATAGAGAGAGAGTTAGTAGGAGAGAGAGAGTTAGTAGGAGAGAGAGAGAGTTAGTAGGAGAGAGAGAGAGTTAATAGGAGAGTGAGAGAGTTAATAGGTGAGGGAGAGAGAGTTAGTAGGAGAGAGAGAGAGAGTTAGTAGGAGAGAGAGAGTTAGTAGGAGAGAGAGAGAGTTAATAGGAGAGAGAGAGAGTTAGTAGGAGAGAGAGAGAGAGTTAATAGGAGAGGGAGAGAGTTAATAGGAGAGGGAGAGAGAGTTAGTAGGAGAGAGAGAGAGAGAGTTAGTAGGAGAGAGAGAGTTAGTAGGACAGAGAGAGAGTGTTAGTAGGAGAGAGAGAGAGTTGGTAGGAGAGAGAGAGTTAATAGGAGAGGGAGAGAGAGTTAGTAGGAGAGAGAGAGAGAGTTAGTAGGACAGAGAGAGAGAGTTAGTAGGAGAGAGAGAGAGAGTTAATAGGAGAGGGAGAGAGTTAATAGGAGAGGGAGAGAGAGTTAGTAGGAGAGAGAGAGAGTTAGTAGGAGAGAGAGAGAGTTAGTAGGACAGAGAGAGAGTTAGTAGGAGAGAGAGAGAGAGTTGGTAGGCGAGAGAATTCCAGGAAGAGGAATCACAATCACAATGGATCACAATACCATTTACATATCTTACTGTATATCTGTTTCAAGGACTTGTCATTTGTTTTTTTTTGTTACCTGCAGAGCATTCTTTAAATGGTAATTCAGAAAAGGTATTTATATAGGTGTAGCCAGAACAGCTCCTAATGAATTATTAATTGGTGGCAGCACAGGTTTGGTGTCATTTACCCCAGCATTTCACACTGATTCTATTAAACACTCAGGCTGCTGCTGACTGACCAGTCAAGTTGCAGTTCCATACAATATTCATCAGCAGAGATGAATGGTTATACCCTCCAGGATTTAGATGGAACGAACAACATAATAACAACAAATCCTCCCCACTTGTAAAAACACAGCATGCCTCCCCAGGAGGTCAAATGGTTTGAGAGGAGCTGCTCTCATGCCTCATAATGCCCTCCAGAGGATGAAGGGATGAGAGAACGGAGGAAGATGAGGTGGGGTGGGGGCGGAGGTATGTTGAAATTAAACTACACAGGGGCCATGGGAGAGCTCCTAAACACTTGAAGTCAGAGTAACTCCAGTGGGTGGGTAACTCCAGTGAGTGGGTAACTCCAGTGAGTGGGTATCTCCAGTGGGTGGGTAACTCCAGTGAGTGGGTAACTCCAGTGAGTGGGTAACTCCAGTGAGTGGGTAACTCCAGTGGGTGGGTAACTCCAGTGAGTGGGTAACTCCAGTGAGTGGGCAACTCCAGTGAGTGGGTATCTCCAGTGGGTGGGCAGCTCCAGTGAGTGGGTAACTCCAGTGGGTGGGTAACTCCAGTGGGTGGGTAACTCCAGTGAGTGGGTAACTCCAGTAAGAGGGTAACTCAAGTGGGTGGGTACCTCCAGTGACTGGGTAACTCCAGTGGGTGGCTCCAGTGAGTGGGTAACTCCAGTAAGAGGGTAACTCCAGTGGGCGGGTAACTCCAGAGGGTGGGTGGCTCCAGTGGGTGGGTAACTCCAGTGGGTGGGTGGCTCCAGTGAGTGGGTGGCTCCAGTGGGTGGGTGGCTCCAGTGGGTGGGTAACTCCAGTGGGTGGATGGCTCCAGTGGGTGGGTGTCTCCAGTGGGTGGGTGTCTCCAGTGGGCGGGTAACTCCAGTGGGTGGGTGTCTCCAGTGGGTGGGTGTCTCCAGTGAGTGGGTAACTCCAGTGGGTGGGTGGCTCCAGTGAGTGGGTGGCTCCAGTGGGTGGGTGGCTCCAGTGAGTGGGTGGCTCCAGTGGGTGGGTGGCTCCAGTGGGCGGGTAACTCCAGTGAGTGGGTGGCTCCAGTGGGTGGGTGGCTCCAGTGGGTGGGTAACTCCAGTGGGTGGGTGGCTCCAGTGAGTGGGTGGCTCCAGTGGGTGGGTGGTTCCAGTGGGTGGGTTGCAATACAATCACAGTATTGAATCATAGTACATATCGACATTAAGTATCGTAATAATATCATTTTTCATTTAACCCCCATTTTACCAGGTAAGTTGACTGAGAACACATTCTCATTTACAGCAACGACCTGGGGAATAGTTACAGGGGAGAGGACAAATGAGCCAACTGGAAGCTGTGGATGATTAGGTGGCCATATTAGATATATGGCCAGGACACCGGGGTTAACACCCCTACTCTTACAATAAGTGCCACGGGATCTTTATTGACCACAGAGAGTCAGGACAGCCATTTAACGTCCCATCTGAAAGACGACGTCCTACACAGCGTGACGTCCCCAATCACTGCCCTGGGATATTTCATTGTAAAAGAGTGAAGAGTGGCTCCTACTGGCCCTCCAACAACACTTCAAACAGCATCTGGTCGCCCATTCAGTGACCGACCAGGACCAACCCTACTCAGCTTCAGAGGCAAGCCAGCAGTGGGATGCAGGGTGGTATGCTGCTGGGTTCGTTAGGTACTTGGAAATTCCCAGCCCTATAAGCCATGTCAGTATTGTCATGCCAACAGCCCAAAACATTAGCCAGAACTAGCACCACAGGCACTAGCCACTGCATGAAAGACAAGGGATGGATTATCTGAATGGACCCAAACCCATGTGTTGTACAGGGCTCTGGATGGACATGCCTGCAGGGCTCTGCTCTGGATGGAGCTGATAAAGAGGGGAGAAGAGGTGATAAAACTAAGGCGCTAGAGGGTCAGTGAATGGGGCGGGGCAATAAGTTAGCAATACGTTTATTGCTAACATGACTCAACAAATCCTAGGGCTCCTCGACCCTCTTAACAAGTTGCTGCCAAACTTGTCTGCCAAACTTGTTACTGTCAAACTTGTCTGCAGTACGTAGGGTGCGGTGAAAAACTGTGATGTGATGCTGAATTGGAAAAGCATAGGTAGGCATGCCAGGAGGGCACGAGCACCCCAGCTCCAAGCAAGGAACGGAGACTCATGAGTGAAACTCTGCAAGAGTACGTAGTTAAAATCACAGGGGGTCAGCATGAGGATGGAGACAAAAGGGAGTGTAAGCGACTGTTTTTCAGCACTAGATGCCGTGCTGGGGGAAATGTCATCAAGATTTAGCAAAGGATATAGTCAACTGGTGGAAACTCTGTTGTACCATGGATCCCGAGAGGCGGAACTGTTTGGATGTGAACAAGGTCAAACCATTGTTGGATTGAACCAAAACTGGTGGAGGAAGAGTTTATTGTGGCTGGTACATTCTTACAAAGTCAAATCACAACCACAGCCAGCAACAACATAGGGACCCCACTCAGTGTTCTTCAAAGATACGGTGGGTCTTTGTCAGCAATACCGACTGTGCTGTTGCCACTGATACGGACTAACATTTGGGGCATCTACAGCAGTAAATTCCTTCTCCACCCTGAAGAACGTATTCGGTGAACACAGACGCATCAACTAAAAGACTAGCTTTTCCAGCTGGCATTTGACAGGGACCCGACAAGTACATTTCGCCAGGAAGGAGAATGGAATCAGAAACTTCTCATGAGGTTCAACACATCATCGAGGAGGCTTCAGCTCCTCTAAATGGTAAGCTACAACCTTTATGGCCCTGGCCGCCGTGCAATAATTATGAATGCATTGTAAACCTGGTTGTTTGGCTGATTTTTAGGGGGTGTAATGTATAGTTACTTTAGGCCTTTTCTTTTTACTGCAACGCATGTTAAATGTATCAACCATTCTTAATGCATTGCTTACATTTGTGGGTCTAATTGCTATTGATAGATATACAGCTTGCATTATTCTATGAGTATAGGGACCAATGTAGCCTATTGGTGCTTTGAGGTGAGCCCTGTTGTGAGGTGTCCTGGCTGTCTACTTCGCTGTGCTGAAATTGGCAGCTCATCTAAAGTTATCCATCTATTGTGCTGACTGGCGGTAGCCTTCTGTCCATGGTCCTGAATCGATTGTTACGGTGTATGCCGTTTTAAAGAGAGCATATTGGGCTGCCAGTCTTCGTGGGGCTTCTCTTCAACATTGTGTGCTTTCTTGTGTGCAGAATTACAGTTGTTGTGTATTTGGCTGAGTTTCAGGTAGCTCTACATTATTGTACATTTTGTCTCAGTAGTATAGGAATAATACTGTGTGTAGCCTATTAAATGAAGTAGGCTAATGTTCACTCTGTTGTCATTAGTTTGCATTACACGCAGTCATTGTGTTATATTCTACTGTAAAAGTATTGTCAATACTATAAGCAAACGACACACAGACAACTTGTTTTGCCCACTCCCTGCTCTCTTGTGTGTGTTGCTCTTTGAATGGACTCTTACCCGCGGCAGATTCAAATTGGCTACTGTCATGTAGCAAATTTCTCATCAGCTATGAATATAGAATATGCAGTTAGTTTGATTCAGTTAGCTTTTTCTGAAGCTCTCCCACACGGGAAATATTGTGCAAGTGTGATCTGAAGTGATCTGCTTGGCTTAATGTAGGTTCTTACAGTAGGTTAAATAAAGGTGAAATAAAAGGTTCTTACTGTAGGGTCTTACTGTAGGTTCTAACTGTAGGTTACTCTTATTGTGTAGTGTCACACATTTTACATTGATGGAGCCTATAGTTGTAATAGTTGTATTGAAGGCTGTAAGAATCTTTGCCAGCACAGTGGTGCTCATCCTGAACATCTGACCTGTGCGTGTTGTTAGGAGTAAATTATGTGAAGGCCTACAGCAGCTACGGCTGCATTTCAGATACACTTGTATGTAGTAGTGGGGAGCATCTCTTTCTTGTATTATTCCAGAAAACAACGGTTATTGATGTGTATGGCTACATTTCAGTAGTATGACCAATATACCTTTTATTAAGGCTCTAAAGCAATACTAGTTGTGTTCCCCATGGATTTAAAATGCCCCCTCGGGCGAGTCTTCCTGGAGCCGGGCATGATTACACATCAGGAACAGCCAGGGATGAAATGGTATAAACCAGGTTACTGTTTTTTTGTGGGATGTTGACAACACAATGACAGCAGTCCAGATATATGGTGAGTAGAGTGTTGGCCCCTAGCTACTACCACTGATGCTGCAGTACACAGCACAGCCACACTAAACACCAGCTGTTGTTGTATGCATCACTTGTGCATAAAGTGTTTTCTACTTTGGTGTGTTGTGTTTACATTTAAACATTTCAACTGCTCTTGGCGATAATAGGAATGCATTTGTCAATGTTTGATAGCTTATTGTTCGGTTATGCAAAAATGATTTTGTAACATTTGAATCACATGAGGTGAAGATAATAAAGTGATCTGAATGAAAAGCCTCAGCTGGAGAACTGCCCCAATTCACAGGTACAGGAGGGAGGGAAGGGCTAGTGGTGTTTTAATGCAGTGAGCATCTGTATGCAGGCAGAGAGGCTCAGCAGCCGGAGGGGGATGAAATATTCATCAAATACTGTCTTTCTGACAATGAAGCAACATGACCATGGTCTCCGTTTCAAACATCCAAGGTGCCCAAAGCAAAGAGGGAACTTACCTGACATCATTTCAGTTTGTTTCATTCAGCACTCAGGTGCCAACGCGACACCAGCCTTCACAACTCAACAGCACAATTAAACGAAGGACAAGTAGTGAGTCACTGTGATAAAAAATAAACACTGCCCTCACCTGAGAAACAATAGATGTAGATATAGTGAGGGAATGCATGAATCTTTAATTGTCTGGCTGTGAACCGCAGAGGATAAAAAGAATGCAGCCCTGAAGTGTAGCCCCCTGTAGAAATCCAGGGTTAAACCTAGACTGTGTTATCATATTTTCTATGAAGCACAGCATTTCTCCTGGATTACGGTATCTTCTATTTAAATGTCAGGATCTGTTGTTTGGTCTGTGGTGTGGAGTGGAGGTTCCAGATTCCCAAAGCCTGCTGTCCATGGTCGTAATACCAAGTGGACAGAGAATGGAATCTGATAGGGCTAGAGAACCCGAGAAAAAGGTCATTGCGCAATAACATTGATTTGATGTATTTTATTGTAGATGTTCATATGACTGACTATTCATAATACTCAGTTTATATTATCCCTGTATTGTATGCACATATACTCAGCAAGCCTTCGTAGCCAGTCACTGTGACTAAGGAAGCATGCGACAACAACAGGATATCCCCTGTTTATTGCCGATATGCACCAAATATGGCTCACATGAATTCATGGCGATATCAGTTGGTGTCCTGGCTCCTTGAAAAAGCCATGTTAATCTGACTTCACCTCAGGGAGCATCTCTTACATTTTAGAGAAACAAATGACCATGACGTCTCTATCAAAACAGTACAGTCAATAAGGTTACCCATATTCACTGATATTTAGCTACTGCATAAAGATAAGACATTTGTCATGAAAATCTGGCAATTGGAAGAAAAGTGATAAAGTGGCAAATTATATGTAGGCTACCATGTAATGCTACCATGTAATGCTACCCTGTAAACTTGGACTTTCAGCACGACTTACTGGAAATGTTGTTGTACCCTAATTCATTAACTTCTTTATGTAGTCAACTAGACTTACAAAGGGGCTAATATTTCAGCCTCAAAACCTTTAGATTAGATAACATTGATTCAGTAACAATTGAATGACAGGCGCGAGCTATTTGACCATCAATTTCTAGCCTTGCCCTACATCGATTTAGGCCTGGAGGGAAACCATCACTTTAGAGATTCCAAGGGTTTCTGCGTTTACATTTTCTGGGTATCCAATTTCTGTAAGCGGGTCAGCTGCTGTGGGTAAAAACACAAGGATTGATGGCCATAAATGTGTTGACTAATCTTTGCTCTCTATGCCAAGGCATGGAGTGATTCAGGGTCGTTCAGAGCCTAGTGGAAATGAACTGGCAGTGTGAGGGATACGGGTCCCTGCTGTGAAGATAACAGGGGATGTGGGAGGGATGAGAAATAGATCAGTGGTTCCCAAATGATGGGTTTGGTCCCACTAGTGGTTTGCTGCCAATTCCTACTGGGCCAGAGCTTAAGGGATGGAGATATATTGTTCTGCTCATCTGGGAGGTTGCAGGAAATTTACAAAAATGATTTTAGATTTTAAGTCACGGTAAATTAAAGTTTTGGGTTGTCAGAGACAGTTTTGGTAGTTTAAGCAAGTTAGCACACAGCCCAGTAACAAAGACCAGTGACAACAATGATAATCTACAGAGATAGACCTCCTCCTATGTGCTTGTCTACTGTACAACAGGCAGCTTTCAAGATTTTCAAATCAGGAGGGATTAAATAGACGGGCCACATGTTCTTCAGCACCAAAAGGAGTCAATAAGTCATCAGCCGATTCAATCCTGAAGAGGATGATAAATCTACGAAGGAGATTATACTGCATTACAAAAATGCATTTCAGCCTCAGTTCTTTTCTCTCAGTGGCGACTCATAGCACACTAACATGTTCTTGTGGACTCTTACGACACACATTAGGCTGTTGCCCCTAACATTTCTGTTAAAGAGCCAAGTTAATGAGCCAAAGTGTTTTTTGGATCAAGAGATAAAATATGAGGAAGGTTAATAGCCATAGTCTGTAGAACCAGAAAGTTTCACAACCCAAGATTAGCGTTTGTTTTTTTTAGCCCCAGCTGTGCATTATCGCCATCAGAGCAAAATAAGGGTAGCATCCCTGTTAGCATGCTCCAAATAGCTTTAGGTCATACAGCAACTTCCAACCATCTACATTAGCAAAGTAATCTGTTAACCCCCTTAGGTCGAAGTCCGCGCCCTGTGGAAATATAATCATCATCATTTTAAAATGCTAAAAATCTGTCAGTTTAAACTATCTGTTGTTTTGCATTGGATGTGTCTCAATCCACCGAATCTATGTCGCACTTCTGCATCTGCTATGAAAGGTGACAGAGCTAGATGGGTATTTGTCAGAAAAATCTAAAAATCTAAAAACTAAATGATCCTTGGTATAGGCTTCTTAAAACAATTCCATATAGCTAAGCCTCCCTCCCCCGGCTTAGACAGGTCTTAAACTCTGGCTTAAGAGCAAGAACCTGCATAAAACAGAGAGAATTATGTGACATTTGATTTTCAAATATTTTTACTGACAGAGCTCCTAGCAAGCGGCATATTATTATTAAAAACATTTTCATACAAGAATATTTGGGGAAATTACAATATTAAGTTTCAAGGGACAGCCCCTTGGGCCAGGCTCATTTGATTGAATTTGATTGAAGACACACATAATGTTAAGTGACAGCATTAGAAGACCATTTTCAAAATATAATTACTTATTTTTAGAGCAGGATATCCAGACAAATTAATTTGACCCAGCTCTGTATGGCATACAGATGTAGGATCTTAATTTCAGCCAGTTTTCTACGGCAGAAAATGTAAATTATGAAGTAGATAAAAAACAATGGACCTTTCTTTGTAGGGCAAATCAAGTCTGACATTTCTAAGTGGAAATGAAAAACTTTAGAAACCTTTTCAAACTTCAAATACACTACAATTGTTTATTTCCAGGACAATTCTCAGCAATCTTCACGCTCTGACCTTGGTTCCTTTGTTATTTCTTTGTTTTAGTATGGTCAGGGCGTGAGTTGGGTGGGTTGTCTATGTTGATTTTTTTCTATAATTTTGGATTTTCTGTGTTTGGCCTAGTATGGTTCTCAATCAGAGACAGCTGACAATTGTTGAGAATCATACTTAGGTAGCCTGGTTACACGTGTTTATTTTCCGTGTTAGTGTTTGTATCACACGGGACTGTCTTATTTTCAATGACAACCTAGGAACAGTGGGTTAATTGCCTGTTCAGGGGAAGAATGACAGATTTGTACCTTGTCAGCTCGGGAATTTGAACTTGCAACCTTTCAGTTACTAGTCCAACACTCTAACCACTAGGCTACCCTGTCGCCCCATTGAATGGGGCTCTGTTGTTTCATCGCCCCCGACCAACGCGTTCAAAGAATCATGGCCGTTTGAGATTGAGAAGCCCTATACAGATTGACTATGCAATGCATGCTTCCAGAAGGATGCACAACCAACAACTATGGTTTACATGCCTTGCCAGAGGACCCTATCACACGGAGTCGGTGATTGGAGTTTGTTGGTCCCCAGTGGTAGTGAGTATACCGGTACCTAAATCATAGAGTGCTGGTTATGTGTTTGATCACTCTCCGAGAAGCAACCCATATCAAGGGTACAAATAAATATTGGATGCAGATATGGTGGTACTAACGTACTCATGTCTGACTAAAACAGTGTACTAACTAGCAGCAACAAACTCAAACCAACCCAGGACCAGAGCAAAACATGTTACAGCTGTCTTAAAAAATATCTAGATATTTAACTAGGCAAGTCAGTTAAGAACAAATTCTTATTTACAATGACGGCCTACTGCGGCCAAACCCTCACGATGCTGGGCCAATTGTGCACCACCCTGTGGGACTCCCGATCACAGATGGTAGTGAGACAGCCCGGGATTGAACCATTGTCTTTAATGCCACCTCTAGCATTGAGATGCAGTGCCTAAGACCGCTGCACAACAGCAGTTGTATAGTGTAATGGCATCATTGGCATTAATCTAATCCATTCTGGAGCCAGTCAGTCTACAGCTGTAAAGCATAGAATTACCTTCCAAACCAGATGACATTATTTCTCCAGCTTTGTTTATAATTGAGGGATGATGGAAATCGCTTTTTCTCTTAGACAAGGAGGAAAGTTGGGTATCATAAAATGTCTAGAAATGTGACTGTAATGGTTTAACGACCTCCAAAAATCATGTAAATCACTGTTCACTTGCTATTTTCATAGCTTGTCAGGCAAGACCTCAGAATAAAAGTGTGTCATGTGACATGTGTCATGTGACTCCTATGAAAGGACACGCCAACTTAAGGCTTCTGATAGTGACCCAAGTTACTGCCCTGATGAAACAGACAGGTTAATCAACAATGACAGGCAATGTGTGTTATGTGAAAAGTTGTATTAAAAAATACACGGCTTGATAAAATAGTCGTCTAATTGACAATGAAACATGAAAGGTGCACATTGTTATATTAGCAGAACACTGCTTCTATGGTATTATGTCAAGGGTTGTTAATTGGTTCTGTTACTACATTTGAAAGTTATCAAAACTTACTTTAGAATATCTACATAATCTGATATTACCCTGTAGGCTACCCATCCCGAAGCCTAGATACACTACCGGTCACAAGTTTTAGAACACCTACTCATTCAAGAGTTTTTCTGTATTTTTACTATATTCAATATTGTAGACTAATAGTGAAGACATCAAAACTATGAAATAACACATATGGAATCATGTAGTAACCAAAAAAGTGTTAAATATATTTTATATTTGAGAATCTTCAAATTGCCACCCTTTGCATTAATGATAGCTTTGCACACTCTTGGCATTATCTCAACCAACTTCACCTGGACTGCTTTTCCAACAGTCTTGAAGGAGTTCCCACATATGCTGAGCACTTGTTGGCTGCTTTTCCTTTACTCTGCGGTCCGACCCATCCCATACAATCTCAATTTGGTTGAGTTCAGGGGATTGTGGATGCCAAGTCATCTGATGCAACACTCCATCACTATCCTTTTGGTAAAATAAACCTCACACAGCCTGGAGGTGTGTTGAGTCAATGTTCTGTTGAAAAACACAAGATAGTCCCACTAAGCCCAAACCAGATGGTATGGCTTATCGCTGCAGAATGTTGTGGTAGCCATGCTGGTTAATTAAGTGTGCCTTGAATTCTAAATAAATCACAGACAGTATCACCAGCAAAGCACCCCTTTGTGGTTGGAAATAAACATTCACCCATTTACCCACACTGTGTCTCACAAAGACGCAGCAATTCAACCATGAAGGCCTGATTCCCACAGCCTCCTCTGAACAGTTGATCTTGAGATGTGTTACTTGAACTCTGTGTAGCAATTATATGGGATGCAATTCTGAGGCTGGTAACTCTAATGAACTTATCCTCTGCATCAGAGGTAACTCTGGGTCTTCTAGGACCAAAAGGCTCCAAAAGTCTAGGACCAAAAGGCTCCTCAACAGCTTCTACCCCCAAGCCATAAGACTGCTGAACAATTAATAAAATCACAAATGGACAATTTACATTGACCCCTCCCCCCTCCCTTTTTGTACACTGCTGCTACTCGCTGTTTATTATCTATGCGTAATCACTTCACCCCCACCTACATGTACAAATGACCTCAACTTGTACACCCACACACTGACTCGGTACCGGTGCCTCCTGTATATAGCCTCGTTATTGTTATTCTTATTGTGTTACTTTTTATTATTACTTTTATTTTAACCTACTTGGTAAATGTTTTCTTAACTCTTCTTGAACTGCACTGTTGGTTAAGGGCTTGTAAGTAAGCATTTCACAGTAAAGTCTACACGTGTAGTTTGATCTGAAGTTTGATCTGATTTGATTAAGAGGGAAATACCATTTTAAAAAGTACTTTTAAGGTGGTACACCTGTTAATTAAAATTAATCCCAGGCAACTACCTCATGAAGCTGGTAGAGAGAATGCCATCAAGGCAAAGGGTGGCTATTTGAATCTCAAATATAAAATATATGTTTTGCTTTATTTAACACTGTTCTGGTTACTACATGATTCCATATATGTTATCTCATAGTTTTGATGTCTTCATTATTATTATACAATGTAGAAAATAGTAAAAATAAAGAAAAACCCTAGAATGAGTAGGTGTTCTAAAATGTTTGACCGGTAGTGTACATTAAGTGTACAAAACATTAAGAACACCCTTCTGATATTGAGTTGAACCCATCCCTCCCCTTCCTTTTTTTTCTCTCAGAACAGCCTCACATTGTTGGGGCTAGGACTCTACAAGGTGTCAAAAGCATTCCATAGGGATGCTGGCCCATGATGACTCCAATGCTTCCCACAGTTGAGTCAAGCTGGCTGGATGTCCTTTGGGTGGTGGACCATTCTTGATACACAAGGAAAACTATTGAGTGTGAAAAACACAGCAGCATTGGTGTTCTTGACACAAACCAGTGTGCCCTTGTTCCTACTACCATACCCCGTTCAAAGGCACTTAAATATTTTGATCTGCCCATTCAACCTCTGAATGGCAGGTTAGGTTATTAAGGTTAGGTTAAGGTTAGGAAAAGGGTTAGGGTAAGGCTTAGCTACGATTCATCTCGACCAAATCAAGTAGACTGACTTAACTGTGTTGTGACAAATGTTCATGAACATCAAATTGAGTAAAACAAATTCCACACAAGATGAAGAATTAGGGATTAATGTTCATCGACATCAAATTGATACTTGCATTGATTCAAAGCAGATTCCTTAAACTCCAGTGTCAATTTTCGGACTCACAAGTTGACAGTTACCCTGATAATGTAGAGACAGAGAGTCAGTGAAACAATTCCACACAAGAAGAAGAATAAATAAGGGGTTCATGTTCGGGAATTAGAAAGCTAAATGATACAAGACTAATTTACATTGTCTGGGGTCTGTCCGTAGGCAGTTGAGGCTCGAGACCAGAAGATCCACTGCAGAGAAAAATGTGATTATTTTTAGCTAGGAGTAATCTAGCTAACTAGCTGTGTTAGCTAGCTCATGGTAAACTCTTGCTTGCAAGCAATTGAAGAATATATCTTCTTCCTCTGGCACCCGCCAGGTAAAAACATATTATAAAATCCACAAAGAGAATCTGCGCTTATTCCCTCCAGTGGTGTGTTTCCAAACTGACTTGTTGCAGAGAAAAATCAGTGCGTAATGAAGTAGTGCATACAAAATGTAATTCTTTGCTTAGGTTTTCATGTCCCCAATTAAAATGAATGTTTAATGTGTTTCCATCACATTTTCAACTCTGCCGATAGTTTTGTCACAAACGGTTGTATTAAGTTGCAAATCTGTCTACTCTTATTATGGATAAGAGCGAGAATATTTGTATTTGTCAAACGGCAGTCAAGCATCAATCATGTCACCAGAATAAGACCCTCGATATTTATTGGAAAGAGCATCAAGCTCATGGCGTGCACTTTCAACACCCTGTGAAATCCATAATAATTTGCTTAATCTGTAGTCTAATAAACTACATGGTTTCTCAAGTCGAAGTGTGAGGACCACCCACCATTTCATTGTGTGACTCCAAGTTTGCTTTGATATGATGGTTACTTGAGCATGAAGGCATTTCCACTGCAATTTCTCTCATAATACATTTTACAGATACAAAAGATTCCACTGTGTCAAATGAACAATCGTTTATACAATTGCTCCAAAACTTCCTGTTTTCCTCACAGCTGTTATGAAACCTGTCAATGGAAATGTGGCTTGTGTTATGATTATATAATCAAATATAATACCATTATCCATGAAAAATATTTTTGGCCCTGACATCTGCTCTTCTTCTTCATCTGAAGAAAATTCTAAATTGCAACAGCTGCTCTGTCAGTTGGAGGCGGGACTGGGGGCGGGGCTCAGGGACATTTCAAATTGTGATTGACAGCTTGGGAGAAATATGTTCTAGTTTCTAGTCTCTTTTCGAAATAAACACAGCTATTCTTACTGTTTCATAAGTGGCAGGTAGCCTTAATAGATGCATGATTTATTTGCAACTTTTACATGCAAATCTCACTTTGGGAAGCTAATGCCAAAGGTACCAGAGGTCAATAGACTCAACATTACATTTCAGCATGATACATGTTGAGCAAAAATATATTTAACTAACATATATTTTAAATATACAGTATGTAGACTCATATTCTATAAAGTGCTCAAGTTATATATTTTAGAAATATATTCTGGATATACACTACTGTTCAAAAGTTTGTGGTGATTTAGAAATGTCCTAGGTTTTGAAAGAAAAACACATTTTGTTTGTCCATTAAAATGACATCAAATTGATCAGAAATATAGTGGAGACATTGTTCATGTTGTAAATTACTATTGTAGCTGGAAACGGCAGATCTTTTAATGAAATATCTACATAGGTGTACCGAGGCCCATTATGAGCAACCATCACTCCTGTGTTCCAATGGCACACTGTGTTAGTGAATCCAAGTTTATAATTTTAAAAGGCTAATTGATAGTTAGAAAACCCTTTTGCAATTATGTTAGCACAGCTGAAAATGGTTGTGCTGATTAAAAAATATCTGGAGCATCAGCATTTGTGGGTTCGATTACAGGCTCAAAATAGCCAGAAACAAAGCACTTTCTTCTGAAACTAGTCTGTCTATTTTTGTTCTAAGAAATGAAGGCTATTCCACGTGAGAAATTACCAAGAAACTGAAGATCTCGTACAACGTTGTGTACTACTCCATTCACAGAAAAGCACAAACTGTCTCTAACCAGAATAGAAAGAGGAGTGGGAGGCCCCGGTGCACAACTGAGCAAGAGGACAAGTACATTATAGCGTCTAGTTTGAGAAACAGACGCCTCACAAGTCCTCAACTGGCAGCTTCATTAAATAGTACCCACAAAACACCAGTCTCAACATCAACAGTGAAGAGGTGACTCCGGGATGCTGGCCTCCTAGGCAGAGTTGCATAGAAAAAGCGCAACAGAACATTGTACTGTCTACACTCGGTTAGTTATTTATATTAAAACATTTTCATGAAATCCATTTTAATCCAAACTAAAGTTTTATTGCTAAGGATTCCACGATGCGGTTAGCCTTTACGGCTGGGACTGCAAGTTTGTGTTCCTTTTTTTGCGTGGATTCCGCGAGTGCTAGCTGGCTGTACTACAGACACCTGTCACCATCGTGGGAAAGACTCATTGTTATCTTTTCGTAAAAAAACTGGTTGCAGTAGCCAGCCAACCTGGATACTAAGGAGCTCCTGAGGGAAATCAATGAGTACCAACAGCTTTACGTTATGGAAAGATCCGACAACTTCACAAAATAACTTTAACCCGACAAAAAAAGAAAAACAGATTAATCTACAGACATGGATTATTTACTTACTTATTGAGGTAGAGGCTAATGCTCTGGCTGTAATCCATGCAACACTGTAAAAGTTGTGTGAGGAGGTAGCAGGGGTGAGGGAGAGTTTGTAGTTCAGCCAGAGTAAAATTCTCATGCTCCAAAGAGAAAACATAAACACTCAACCATGCAAATTGGCAAAGTTATTATTTATTTGGACATCTCACATTATAATCTTACTGTAACGATATTCATAGGTGGAAGAAGGTGAAGAGGACCAAGGTGCAGCGTGGTACGTGTTCATTGTAAATTTAATAAAGAAACTAAACACTAGAACAAAGAAACAACAAAGCGGAACAAACGAAACAGTTCTGCCTGGTGCAGACACACACAGACAGAAAACAACTACCCACAGTAGGAAAACAGGCTGCCTACGTATGGTTCTCAATCAGAGACAACGATAACCAGCTGCCTCTGATTGGGAACCAAACCAGGCCTAAACATAGAAACACAACACCTAGACATACAACATAGAATACCCACCAACATCACACCCTGACCAAATGAAAAATAGAAACATACAAAGCAATCTACGGTCAGGGCGTGACAGTAACCCCCAAAGGTGCGGACTCCGGCCGCAAAACCTAAACCCATAGGGGAGGGTCTGGGTGGGCATCTGTCCGCGGGGGCGGCTCTGGCGCGGGACGTGGACCCCACTCCACCTTAGTCTGGGCCCACTTAGGTGGTGCCTTTGGAGCGACGACCCTCGTCGCCGACCCCGGACTGGGGACCCGTTCAGCTGGCCCCGAACAGATGGGAGACTCTGGCAGCGCCGGAGTGAAGGGCGACACTGGCAGTGCCGGAGTGAAGGGCGACCCTGGCAGCTCCTGACTGACGGGCGGCTCTGGCAGCACCCTGAATGACGGGCAGCTCTGGCAGCTCCTAACTGACGGGCAGCTCTGGCAGCTCCTGACTGACGGGCGGCTCTGGCAGCTCCGGACAGGAGGGAGACTCTGGAAGCGCTGGACAGGAGGGAGACTCTGGAAGCGCTGGACAGGAGGGAGAACGTGGAGGGAGGAGATGGAGAGACAGCGTGGTGCGTGGGGCTGCCACCGCAGGCCTGGTGCGTGGAGGAGGCCTCGGATGGACCGGAGGCGTACTGGAGGTCTCGAGCACCGAGCCTGCACAACCTGTCCTGGCTGGATACTCCCTGTAGACCGGCAAGTGTGGCGGGGTGGAACAGACCGCACTGGGCTGTGCTGGTGAACCAGGGACACCGTGCGTAGGGCTGGTGCCACATACCCCGGGCCGAGGAGGCGCACTGGAGACCAGATGCGCTGAGCCGGCTTCATTGCTCCTGGCTCGATGCCCACTCTAGCCCAGACGCTATGAGGAGCTGCGATGTAGCGCACCGGGCTATGGCTACGCACTGGGGACACCGTGCGCCTTACGTTATAACACGGTGCCTGCCCGGTCCACCTCTCTCCACGGTAAGTACGGGGAGTTGGCTCAGGTCTCCTACCTGACTTAGTCACACTCCCCGTGTGCCCCCCAATACATTTTGGGGGATGCCTCTCGGGCTTCCTTGCCAGCCGTGTTCCCTCAAAGCGCTAGCTCCCTTCACCTGCTGCCTCCGCTCTCCTGGCTGCCTCCACCTGTTCTCATGGGAGGGGATCCCTTCCAGCCAGGACCTCCTCCCATGTGTAGGAACCCTTCCCGTCCAGAATGTCCTCCCATGTCCATGAGTCCATTTCACGCTGCTCCTGGTTACCATGCTGCTTGGTCTTTTTTTGGTGGGTAGTTCTATAACGATATTCATAGGTGGAAGAAGGTGAGGAGGACCAAGGTGCAGCGTGATACGTGTTCATGGTAAATTTAATAAAGAAACTGAACACTAGAACAAAAACAACAAAGCAGAACAAACTAAACAGTTCTGTCTGGTGCAGACACACAAAGACAAAAATCAACTACCCACACCCATAGTGGGAAAATAGGCTGCCAAAGTATGGTTCTCAATCAGAACAGTGAAGCTTGGTGGTGGCAGCATCATGCTGCGGGGATGTTTTTCAGCAGAGGCAAAGATGAAAGTACAGGGATATCCTTGATGAAAACCTGCTCCAGAGTGCTCTGGACCTCAGACAGGGCCTAAGGTTCACACTCCAACAGGACAATGACCCTAAGCACACAGCCAAGACAACGCATAAGTGCCTTCGGGACAAGTCTCTGAATATCCTTGATTAGCCAAGCCCGAGCCCGGACTTGAACCTGATCAAACATCTTTGGAGAGACCTGAAAATAGCTGTGCAGCGATGCTCCCCATCCAACCTGACAGATCTTGGAAGGATCTGCAGAGAAGAATGGGAGAAACTACCAAATACAGATGTGCCAAGCTTATAGCGTCATACCCAATAAGACTCAAGGATGTAATCGCTGCCAAAGGCACTTTAACAAAGTACTGAGTGAAAGGTCTGAATACTTATGTGAATGTGATATTTCAGTTTTTTATTTTTAATACATTTGCAAACATTTCGAAAAACTTGCTTTGCTTTGTCATTATGGGGTATTGTGTGTACTGTAGATTGATGAGGGATTCTTTAAAAATATATATATGTTTTAGAAAATAATGTGAAAGGGACTGAATACTTTCCGAATGCACTGTATGTGAGGATATAAAACTAACAACTTTAAACAATTTATAGTATATGGATTTAGCATATTTAACCCATAATAGCAAGGTCAAAAGGCTTTTGTACTTCTTCTTTCTTGCATGCTCTTACTTGTAAAGGACTTTCATCGCTCCATACACATACTGTATGTATCTAGCTATCTGTACCATTAATCACAGCTGTTGCAAACAGGAACACTTTTAACCCTGGTCCTGGAAAAAAGAAAATAATCAAAACTTGATTGATGATTCACTGAGGAGCGGAAATGGTTTGGTATTATACAGTAGTGTATGTGCTGTTTGCTTCTGCAGAACACGTCATCCAACGACTACAGGGGTAGACATGGATGAACATTAAGAGGACATGTGATAGAGCTTCTGAATCGTACCTCTACATAATGCTTCATTTAAGCTAATGTGTGACAATTAACTCCTTACAAAATTGACTTGAACGGCTGCAGGAGTACCATACAGCAGTGATAAATCAATGTGATTAAACAGTGATTGTCAGATAAAAGCCTATAATATCTCTCTCAGATCTGGTGAAGAAGATGAACACAGCTGGTGCAACTCAAAATATGTATTGATGTATTTGCACTCTTTCCCTGAGCTACAGTATATTAATGTTCTCCTATCACAACAATTACCAGGTGATTCCATCTGGGTTCAATCAGTCAGCCTACTGGGGTTCTCCTTATACAATTATCTCAGGCTTAATTACACATCTACTTATCGTCTTCAAAAGCCAATAAATGCCTGATAAAAGAAACACATTTAAATAATCCACTGATCAAATGGTAAGATCATTTAAGTGATGTTTCTGTACATGCAAAATGTAGGCGACTGCTCTCCTGACTCCCTGCTTGTCTAAAGTCAAGATTTGACAGTGTGTTGGCTGACAAAGTCTTTGTTAATAAATGATCATGTTGTATGATGTGTCAGAGTAAGCCCCACCTGTGTGGTGGTACAACACATTTAGCTCTGCTGGAAGTGGTTCTGGAACAGAAAACATTTCCCTGATGCAAATGTTTAACTGACATGCTTTGTACAAGCTGTTCTTTTTCTCTGTAAGATACACTGCAGTTCATTATTTATCGGATGGATGGCATTGTAGATGGTTGGAGATATTTGTTAAGTTCTATTTGATAGACACTTTAAAAGAATTCAATAAATCCCCTATTCAACTGAATGAGGAGGAAGTTATTACGAGGGACATGGATTTGAACCCTCGAGCAGTCCCGGTGCGTTAGTGAGGGATCTCTGTAGTCTGTAGCCTGTTGATGTACGTATGTTTTAATGAGACACCTGACAGATAGGGACACCTGCAGGTTCCTCCGTTGTCTATTAGTCTCCGGCCATGTGACTTCTAGACGGTGGAGGGAGGAGCCATCATAAAGCTCCTCATTACGGAGGGTTGACACCACTGACGTATATACAGTATATACAGCTTCCAAGATGGCTGACCGTTATTTTCAATGTAATGTACTCACGTTCACATATGCCGTTTCGTGGTGGTTACCATCTGCTTTACAGAGCCCATAACGCCATCGCACTAGCACTCAGTGCACACTGGGGTGCCAGAAACATTGGATGAATGAAGAAAAAAAATGGCCCCGAAGACAATTACTTGAATAATTCAATGGGTATTTTTGGCACAAAGGTGATGATGAAAGTGTCTTTTTAGGAATTTTCTAATTATATTTCTCTATTAGGCTTTCTAGGAGAATTGTCTTTTTTGCCTTCAGCTAAACTAAAGTACCAAAAGTGTCATCTGAGCTCAGTGGAAGGTATGCTTCTAGCCCAGAACCCTGGGGCCTTGGTGGACACTGACAAAGGCTATGTGAATGTGTAACAGATTTTAGGAGGAGTAATTCAGTGTGGACGGTGGTTATCGGGTAAAAGGAAATGCAGGCTGAATTGAATAGTCATCCTTTGAAGGTATCACAGTGTAGCAGATAGCAGCTGTTGAACTGTGACACATCCCAGGGATGGAGACTATGACTGTAGTCTGCCCAGGTGTGTGATTGTCGCTGGATTTCGGCTTTAGCCACTCATCCCAAATTGCTAAATGTTGATGCAGGACTTAATGTTTGTATCAAACATTTGAAAATGTACATATACAGTTTATATCCAAACCACGTTATACTGTTCTTCTGTGTGACAGTTTCCTGATGTTACATATTTGTTTTTATGTACAAATATAAATATATATATATAACATGGCACAAGATCAACACTGTTCCACATAATATTTAATATAACGGTGGAGTGCAGTCAATTCAGTTGCTGCACTGTCAATGGCTTGTGGTCTCGATCAAACAGGTAAACAACCACTGTGTTAACCAGGTATGTATTCTTCATTAGAATATCCAAAACCCCAGTAGTTCATGTTCATCTCTACAGCAACAAATTCCTTGCAATTTAAACCACAGCTATTTTTTTAGGGCAATTGAACTGACTATCGAACACACTGGTACCATTGGTGCTGAGATAAAGTATAGAGATGCTTTTTCATGGACTGTCACACAGACACACTTTTTTTAAGGGAACCTGTCTGAGTGAGGGGCGGCTCTTATACTCCAGTACCATCCTCAAGCCCATACTGGTGGTCAGTTTATAAGATGTGCTCCCAGATAGAGATTGATGATAGTATCTGATGCAATTCACGCCATGGCCACATTTCAGCTTCACAGACTGTGGTTAATGTGAAAGTACAGGGCACCCAGGAATCTCCCCCAGACCTACCGCCTGGAATGGAACTGTAGACTCAAATAGGCACGAGTAGAGAATTCAATTCACAGATTGACATTTGGCTGTACTACAGTATCAGGTAGCGAAATCAGGTAGCGAAATAATCATATTATCAGAGCCAAATAAGCTAAATAATTGAAATAGGTGGAGGGTGTCTATCAAACAGCGATACAAACAGTTCGTCAGACAAAATTGCTATACTCGTATAAATGACAAAAAACTTTTGTTCCAATACATATGATAATGTAGCCTATGGCTCAGTTTCTCATTACCGTTGCGTTACTCAAACCCCAAAACGGGTGAGCAGTCTGTGGCCAGGGTTTTGTGGAAGACATGGATCGTTATTAGCATGTAAACTGGAATAGGCAAGTACCCAATTTATCAAGTACTCTCTTGACAGACCATTTGAACAGAGTGATGGATTGTGTGCTGACCCCCATCTGTAAAATTAGCTCTTAATTGATCATTGTAATTATGTAATGGTTATGTAGGGCTGTTGGGTTTTATTTATGTATTGGTTTTGACTTGTACATGTATACAGGGATGTTTTGTAAAATAGTTTTATCTCAATGTGACTCCATGTTTAAATAAAGGTTAATAAAAATGTTCTTGTCACATAAGGCAACTCGCCTCCCACATTAATATCTCTGTTGGATTTTGGTGAATTCAGTCAACATAAAAAATACCCCCCTTCAGTCCCCAACCATTTTACACTGGATACTCTATATTATAATATGAGCATGTAGTATGATGAGAGGCACCAATGACTGTGTATAATCAGGTGAGGTGTATGCTTTCTGTTATTGATGCTTACTGTTATGCATTCGTTTAAAAGACAGTTGTTGCCACGTCAATGTGTATCCCATACAGATGTAGGATCGTCATTTGATCACCTTGTTGCAGGACATTTAAAACTGTATTTGTTGTGTAAAAAGGCTGCTGAAGTTTTCCACATGGAAATTTCAGATGTGATTTCCCTTATGAAAAATGCATCAACCCCTAAAAACATGTCCATTAATTATAATCCACAGAATATTTCACATTTCCTGTTGCTTCAGGATTATTAACCTGCTGTATCAAACTGGCTCAAATTAGGATCCTACATCTATATGCCTATGCTATTTCTGAAATGTCTATTGAGACAAAATCCTGAATATTGTTGTTGTGATAAAACCAGATTTCAAGAGTTAAAATTGGATTAACTTCATTTTGACTGTTTGACAGTAATGCTTGAATATTAAAATGCAATGTCTATCATGGATTGTAAAGTAAGGCTTTGTACTGTAATCTTTGAATGAGGAGAAATGAGTTGAATGCTGTTAGGTCACAAATACTCTCTGGTGATAGATACACTTTTGTTGACATCTATGTCAGGGAAGGGTGCTTTGTTTTCCGCCGGAAATATAACTCCAAAGGATGCAGAGCTGACTACAAACATCTTAGCAACGCTTCGAATGAAAATCTAAGATTATGAGGATGTGCAAAAATGTCTCGTCAGTTCTAGTGGTTGAAAAGGTAAATGAATTGTACTGACCTATTTCTAAGTGAGTTAACATGGGTGATCGTGGATGTAATAGCATAATGACCACATCCCAGTGCCTGTACAGAAGCACTGCCAGTGAGAGTCCTACCATCTCAGATGATTAAAGAGCTCGGGGAAGCATTCTTTTCGTCCGGGTCATTAGTTTAATCCACAAACGTTGCTCTGGAATGAATGCACCCTCCTCCATTGTGCTTGAAATCAAAGACAGGTTGGTTCAATCATGGTCAAATAGAATGTGGCAGAAATAAGGATATTGTAAACAGTTAGGTCATGCAAGTGTCAGTTTAGCTGTTCGGTTCAGACACAACTTGTGCATAATATTTCTTTGAGTAATGAGCAGTAATGATGACTGTTCCTCCCCCATTGGTTAAAAGAACAATTCAATAAACCACACACAGTGGTCTTCAAACTCCCAACACATACAATTCTTCCGACAACACCATAATGGGAGACACAAACATTTCACTTGTTCCTTGACCTACAGTAACTCTGTTGAGAGCCAACAGCCCTCACCTCAATACCACCGTTTTCATATCTCACCCCTCCATCCCTTCTGGGGTTGAAATAGGTGACCACGTTTGTTTACTTAAATCAAAATCCAATACTCTATCCTGGCAGTTTTTCTACCATTTTTGCTTCCCGCAGCACGAAGGCCTGTGACACCACTCTAACAGACGCCCTTGACATTCCAGTAGCTTATTAACCTTTTGGGAGTGCAGCTGGGTGATTCAGGGGTGGACAGGAGCTGTGGCTGCCCCATCACATGACTCAGGTTGGAGGGATGGGGTGGCACAGGGTCCCACAAAAAGCCAGGTGCTGCTGACAGCACCAAATGAAACATGATTGATGTTTACCAAAGTTGTCCCGGGTGTCTTTGTTTAAAGGCACAGGCACAAGCCCATCTTTAGAACAGCCACTTACGAGACAGGAGAGGATAAAAGGCAATTAGCCTGATATACTGTGCTTGGAAGCATGTCAATCTCATAACAATGGTTCATATGGAGTGTACACCACCTCTTCTCTACAGCCTGAGATAAAGATAGATGCTTCCCTTTGGAAATGTTACAGACCCATTATGGGGATGACAAACAGGCCAGTGAAAGCTAGCAGTGACCCATGTAGGAAGGCTATTCAGGCTATATAATTTAACGTTCACACCGACTGTATAGAGTTTGCCTGGTTGTAGTCCTAAAAAGTTAGCGCCTACAAAAATACACCATTACTGTTACCCTCTATACTTGTGTTACGTGCACACAGCTCCTGCCGAGCTTCGGGGAGCAACAAAGGAGAAGTTCCAAATTCAATCAAAAATGAGTAAAGCTAGGGAACTTGCATTATTCATCTCACACCTACATGTCCATCTCTCAGGCTTCCCAAAGGGAATGCTATGAAATTTCCATTGGCATCATTCTATGTGTTGAGTTTTAATGTCAATATTGCAGACAGTCTTCAACGGCCTGGCAGCCTCCCTTCGACTCCAACAAGAAACTTCAAAGGACCACTTCTCTGAATCCCTCAGTGTTGCACAAAAAATGTTAACCTTGGAAACATGTTAACTACCTGGCTGTGTATGTTGTGGAATTCTAATGAACATTCTGATCATTCAGGAGAAAGAGAGAAAAGATAGTGAACAATGCCGTTTGTGCCAAGTTTTGACTAAATCCCGATCATTCTGGCATTCTGTTGAGTTCTCTTTAAATTATGATTTGCTCAAATAGGGCACATGGTTTTTGTAAAACATCTTCAAATCAAGGGGAAATGTGTAATTGGATGTCTAACTATACTTGTTATGCAACTTAATGCGTAGATCCAATGTCGGCTACCCACAACCCCATCAGCAGAACCTTAATAGCGTAGCTTGCTATGCTTTTTACTTTATGAGATTCATCGCAATCATTCAAACTAATAACAGACAAACAAACATACTAGAATGGACTCTACAATACCCAGTGCATAGTACATACCCAGCATTAACAACAACAACAACATATTTAGACTACGCTAGTCTGTCTGCTTTTGGGCCTGTGAGATAGTGTTCACTTACCCTCAGGTGTTTGAGTTCTAATGGTTGGCAGCTGGAGCTAGACCCCAGTGCCAATGTGCCATCTGCAGTGCCAGTGCTTTGGAGGCATTATTAGAGCTCTGGCATGTTTTAGTAGTGCAGGTGCTAGCTACCTGGAGTATGGTTCCATTCCATCTGCCAGCACTCTCCCGCAGCAACACCGAGGGCCATGACAGGAAATCATGGAGAATATGGGGATTTTTGCTGCTTTTATGAAAAGTATTTTAAGTTTCTAAAATTAAGTATGTATAACTGTAAAAGGAATAGCCTAGTTTTAGATGAGGTTTAGAAACTCTGTCTACTGTGGTTGTGAAGGCTCACATGAGACTCTCAGTCTCTGCCCTATCAGGTTCACTTGAAGATGGGCCCGGTTGTTGTCAGTCACTGGCAGAAAACACTCTGTTTCACCCATGTCTGAGTAAAAGCTGAGCTCAGAGAGGGTATATCATGCAACCACTGCTATTTATGATGAGAGCTGTCCATCTAATAGACTTGTAAGGAGTGAGGAATTGATGGCCATCATTCCTCCTCCATTTGGAACACTCACATAGTCTCATCTAATTTAGAGGCCATGAATGTGAAGGAAAATGTCATTAGCCAGATAGGTAATCTGTTTCTTTAAAGGAATCAAAGATCATAATTGGATTTTCTTTTAGGCTGCACCGAGCTTTTCAGTGGCTCAGCCCACTATCATATTAATGATGGTATACCGAGCGGGCGAATGAGAGCTGCAGAAAATGGCTGCCTGCTCTACAGCTACCTGAGATTGAAGTCGGACCTCCTCAGATTGGAACTTGTGATGGATCTTCAGAGTTAGCAGTTATCTCATGATATTTGATATAATGAGTGAGTGATAAGTAAGCTAGGAGAGGATATTAGGTCGTAGACTCGATTGCATAATTTCCATTTTAACAGGGTAGGGCGACATTTCTCTGCACTCTGCAGTGGAGTCACCATGAGTGAAAAATGATCTCCATGTGGAATCAGTCACTCCCCATGACAAGTTAAGGTTTCTACATTTACGCACATACAATAGCCATGTTAGCTATTTATGTATTTATAAACTGAGGACAAGGAAAACACCATTAGGCACATTCATTTAAATTATAATAAAAGGTCATATGTAATACGATTTGCCAGTGATTTTTAAATACATGCAAACACAGGTCAAAGAAATGGCCGCTTTCAGGTCTGTCACTTTATGGAGATGCATGTCATTAAACGTGCATGTCTTGGAGGAGCTTGAAATAGAGCTACAGAAATAGAGCTACAGAAATAGAGCTGAAGTGGCAGTAAAAACACAGCATATGGAAAGCTGACACTTCCAAATCCCTCCACATCCCCAAAAGCGCCACTAATGAGCACTATTTTATTTCTCAAAGGCTTTGAACCGCTCACTGTTGGAGCATTACTCAGTAACAGCATCCCAGTTCTAACA
Organism: Oncorhynchus gorbuscha; assembly: GCF_021184085.1. NCBI lineage: Eukaryota > Metazoa > Chordata > Actinopteri > Salmoniformes > Salmonidae > Oncorhynchus > Oncorhynchus gorbuscha. The sequence goes on along the minus strand of NC_060190.1, from coordinate 68,288,527 downwards.
ATATCAACTTTCTGACACAGCTGCATACTGACAGTGACCGGCATTTTAAAGTGAGATGGCCTGAAGCTCGAAAAGTATGATCTTAGTAAACAAACTGTTTTTCTTCACAAGGAATGTCTCCCTGCATTGAATTAGGCTAATTGATGGTGGTGTAAGATGAAAAGCGTTGGGCTGACGGGCCATTGGGCTTTGACGTGCAACATGCTGAAGCCATGGCCCTGACACCATAGTGGATTAATTAAAGGGGATGATAGCTTTGTTATCTACCAGGCCTGAAGTTACCATCTTGTGTAGCAATTACAGTCTCTTGCAAAAGTATTCAGATTCCTTGAATTTCTTAACGTTAATTATCAGCTGTATGTCTTATTGGGTATAAGAGCTTTGCATACCTGTATTGTGCAATATTTTTTCATTATTATTTTCAAAATTCTTCTAGCTCTGTCAATATGTTGAGGATCATGGCTAGACAACAATTTTCAAGTCTTGCCATACATTTTCGAGTAGATTTAAGTCAACACTGTAACTTGGCCAACTTGGAACATTCAAAGTCTTCTTGGTAAGTTATTGTCCTGCTGAAAGGTGAATTCCTCTTCCAGTCTCGGGTGTAAAGTAGTACCCTACATTATTCATCTCATATGTATACGTATATACTGTACTCTATATCATCTACTGCATCTTTATGTAATACATGTATCACTAGCCACTTTAACTATGCCACTTTGTTTACATACTTATCTCGTATGTATATACTGTACTCAATACCATCTACTGTATCTTGCCTATGCCAATCTGTACCATCACTCATTCATATATCTTTATGTACATATTCTTTATCCCCTTACACTTGTGTCTATAAGGTAGTCATTTTGGAATTGTTAGCTAGATTACTTATTACTTGTCGCTACACTCGCATTAACATCTGCTAACCATGTGTATGTGACAAATACAATTTGATTTGATTTGATTTGACTGAAGACGATTTTCCTCTATGATTTTGCCTGTGCTTATCTCCATCCTTCTTTTTATTTATATTTATTTATTTGCCAGTGTCAAGCATACCCATAACATGATGCAGCCAAAATAAGTAGGCAGTTACTCAGTGATGTGTTGTGTTGGATTTGCCCCAAACATAAGTGTATTCCTTTGCTGTTTTCTTCCCAGTGTAACTTTAGCACCATGTTGCATACAAGATATGTGTTTTGGAATATTTTTATTCTCTATATCTGTATTCTTCTTTTCACTCTGTCATTTAGGTCCTTATTGTGAAGTCACTACAATGGCCTCATAGTAACATACCTGAGCAGTTTCATTCCTGTCCTGCAGCTCAGTTCAGAAGGACAATTGTATCTTTGATGTGCCTGGGTCGTTTAATATATAATCTACAACACAAATTTTAACTTGACTATGATTAAAGAGACATTCAATGTCTGATTTGTTATTGCTACCCATTTACCAATCATGGCCCTTCTTTATGAGGCTTTCAAAATCTCTCCTGTCTTTGTAGTGGAATCTGTGCTTGAAATTCAATACATGACTGAGGGACCTTACAGATGTGGTATACGTAACAGGGTTGGAGTCAATTCCAATTAAATTCCAGACAATTCAGGAAGTACACTGAAATTCCAATTCTCTTCAATGCTTTTCATTGAGGAACATTTTGAATTGACTGTAATTTCAATGCAATTGACTCCAACCCTGCAGTATATTACACAAATTGTAAACATGTTGGTTGACCAGGACAAGAGAAGATTTCAGTTTATTCTGTAATATAACAATCTGAGTGAAAATAAATTATAGCTAGATACAGTAGCTAGCTTCCTTGATTTGATTTGCTGTTTGTTTGTTCAGTCAATAGTCAGAGCAGCATCTGTTTGGTTGAGCCCAGCATCTGTTTGGTTGAGCCCAGCATCTGTTTGGTTGAGCCCAGCATCTGTTTGGTTGAGCCCAGCATCTGTTTGGTTGAGCCCAGCATCTGTTTGTTTGTGTCATTCTCTTCCCAACACTGGGAGGACTTGAGTTGAAGTGTTGTTGTCAGTGACATTACTGTGAACTGTTAATCAGCAGTTCAAATAACTCAGCAACATGTTATCTATTCTCCAACATGGCTCTCAGCGAGATATCCTCTCATCTAATTTCTCCTCTGTAAATGAATGTGCACTTCACGCCTGGTGAAAAATGCGCACCTCACCTCTGGTGAAAACTCATATCAAAGGAAGGTTGCGGAGGTGAAATTAAATAATCGAGCCTAGCTTTAAGAGAACGGGTAGATGAGAACAGGGGAATGATATTCATTTCAATGTGATTTATATTTTTGACCATTGAAAGTAGGACTGCTTACTCGATGACATGAATCAAGACTTAAATGAAATCGTACTGTGCCGAGGCCAGAGGGCCTAAGGTTTCACAACACAAGAGGAGGCAGGAGAAAATACAGTGCATTCTGAAAGTATTCCGGCCCCGTGACTTTTTACACATTTTGTTACGTTACAGCCTTTATCTAAAATTGATAAATACATGTTTTCCTCATCAATCTAGACACTGTACCCCATAAAGACTGTACCCCATGAAGTTTTAATTTAATTTAATTTCACCTTTATTTAACCAGGTAGGCCAGTTGAGAACAAGTTCTCATGTGCAACTGTGACCTGGCCAAGATAAAGCAAAGCAGTTCGACACATACAACAACTCAGAGTTACACATGGAATAAATAAACATACAGTCATTAATGCAGCAGAAAAAGTCTATATACAGTGTGTGCAAATGAGGTAAGATAAGGGAGGTAAGGCAATATTCTCTGGTCTGATGAAACCAAGATTGAACTCTTTGGCCTGAATGCCAAGCGTCACATCTGGAGGAAACCTGGCGCCATCCCTATGGTGAATCATGATGGTGGCAGCATCATGCTGGGGGCATGTTTTTCAGTGGCAGGGACTGGGAGACTAGTCAGGATTGAGGGAAAGATGAATGGAGCAAAGTACAGAGAGATCCTTGATGAAAACCTGCTCCAGAGGGCTCAGGACCTCAGACTGGGGTCGAAGGTTCACCTTTCAACATGACCCTAAGCACATAGCCTAGACAACCTAGCAGTGGCTTCGGGACAAGTCTCTGAATGTCCTTGAATGGCCCAGCCAGAGCCCAAACTTGAACCTGATCAAACGTCTCTGGAGATGTGAAAAAAGCTGTGCAGCGACTGTCCCATCGAACCTGACAAAACTTGAGAGAATCTGCAGAGAAGAATGGGAGGAGAATCTCCCCAAATACAGGTCTGCCATGCTTGAAGCATCATACCCAAGAAGACTCAAGACTTTAATCACTGCCAAAGGTGCTTCAACAAAGTACTGAGCAAAGGGTCTAAATGTGATAATTCACTTTCCAATATTTAATAAATTAGCAAAAAAAATAAAAACCTGTTTTTGCTTTGTCCTTATGGGGTATTGTGTGTAGATTGATAAGGGAAAAATACTATTAAATCAATTTTAGAATAAGGCTGTGACATATCAAGATGTGGAAAAAGTGAATACTGAATACTTTCCGAATGCACTGTACATCAAGAAAGACCACTACACGAATGCACTGTTTTTCTACACTACATCAATATTAACCCTCTTTAGGAAACTTTTATTCAGCATCATTTAATTTTGCTGTATCAAATTGGTATTATTGTACTGTACTGTGTGTGCCACCCCATAATGCACTGCAATGTAATGGACTTGGATGTATCTCCATCATGAATGTGGTACTTCAGGGGACTGGCCACAACAGCTGGCCTAAGATGGCAGTGGGGAACAGCAGGAAGACTCATACCACAGAGGGTGCTCCCTGTCAGATTGCATCTTTGTTGCATCATTTCTTCCCTCTTTCTCTCACTGACGATAGGCTTCTATTTGAGGGGACCTCTCCTCCCCCTCTTCTCCACCGACAGCATGACAACTCAATAAAAGAGGTCATTAACAATTTCAAGGCCAATGAATAATGAAGGTTCCTTGAAGATTCACTCACTCGTTTTTACCTTGGTTTGTCAAGTTAATTACCTCAGAAAGGTTGAGTTTCCGGTTTCCTTCATTTTCGTCTGACATTTGAACTGGACGACAGCTTTGGTGAATAAATAACAAATCTACCTGAAGGCATTTAGCCAAATACTGGCTGGCAAACCATGCCATGAAGAATGGTAGGTAACATAACCTATGATATTGTGGCTAATATTAGCTAGCGGACAATCTCCATACTGTACACCGGTGTTCTAAAAACGGACAACTTTTAGTTAAAACATCAAAGTAAATTACATTGGATTAATTTGTTTAATTATCTTCATTCCACCTGCACTGAGCGACCCTGTGATTCCTCTTCTAGAATCCCTGTGAGAGCAGTGTCGACACAGCCCTTACACCAACCCCTGGGCCTTGATAGATGGAGTCACCTGTAGCGGCTGATCTGCTTGGGCCATTTATATTCAAGGTTGAATAGTAGCAGAGTGTAATATGCATAACCAGTGTCTCAGCACTAATGAGACTCCTGGTCCTAGACCTTAATTGGATCGCTTCACCACAGTCCCTTATTGATATTTGCATGCCACAGTTCATCATGATAAGTAATGAGAAGATTATTCACTGGTGGTAGCCAATCGCAAACTCCATCTGTGAACTGAACGAGTCCTGTCCTAGGCTATGGATCCCAAAGGCAATGGAGAGGAATGGTGTAGCTATCACAATGACGAACACACACCCCTAAAATACAATCTGCTTTTAGTGTCCTCTCTCTTTCAGGCATGTTCACAGATTGCAGTAGATCAAACACAGTCTTGAAATAACATTGTAATTCTCTACCCCCTTTCAAAGGTACCGGCTTTTCAGCACACCTCAATTACATCTCTTTTACATAGCAAACCAGAGCCCCACTCTTCTGGAGAGAAAGGAAATGTCAAACAGGACGCGCCTCACAGGAGGAAAATCAAAATGCGCACAAACAGATAACGTAAAGATTAAGTCTGGCGAGCCCAGATACGGGCTGAGATCCCTGTGTGTGTGTTCCATTCTATTTGTCATTGGATAGGTGGTGGATAGAAGAGCTCACCACCACAGAAACCATTCTGGAAACACTCGGTGATTCACCAAGTGCCTGTGAAAAGACTGATAGCATAGTGGCCTACGATGGTGTCTTATGCTCCAATTCTATTATGAAAAAGCTTCGCTGCGAATGAAGAATGTTAAAGGCTGCAGGTGTAGTTTTGCAGTGAGGTTTTAAAAAATTTGATTAGTGATTTATTTAATTGAGGTGTTTTGAATTCTTACTCGACAATCTCAGCATGTTGACCAGTGCCTAAAAACCACAGAGATGATGATAAACCTAAACTATTCATTAAGAACACATTCATCCTGAATGGAAAATTCAGACTGTTAAATAGCCACCACTAACATTGAGTGGCTGCTGCCAACACACTGTCATTGACACTGACCCAACTCAGCCAGATGGCACTAGCCACTTTAAACAATGCTGTTATATAATGTTCTTACCCTACATTATTCATCTCATATGCATATCAGGACTGCAACACATGTATCACTAGCCACTTTAACTATGCCACTTTGTTTACTTTGTCTACACACTCATCTCATATGTTTACTGTACTCGATACCATCTACTGTATGCTGCTCTGTACCATCACTCATTCATATATCTTATGTACATGACATATAAGACATTTTAGATTACTTGTTGGTTATATTCTAGAAGCACAAGTTAAGTATTAATCACAGATGGTTATAACACACCTACAGTTAAGTTAATGGTTATAACACACCTATTATTACATGGATACATGTTGAAGCAAACATCTGCCCCGCCCCACCCACCACCACAACCACCTGTATGCTCTGTAATCATATTGATGAACGATTACTGCAGGATTGATGACCTATTCATTTTCTACCTATCTAACCAGCTCAAAGCAACCCATTTACAGGACATGTACTGAAGGTGGTTGCTGAGTAACACGTGTCTTTCAGTGTTCAAGGAGAGGCGTGGATGGAATAGAATCATTAATATACTTTTTAGACTCTTGCCTCCTAGAAAGCCTTGACACTTGAGTTGACTCTGCACTCTGAATTGATAAATATTTTCCTGTCCCTCCTTGCATGCTTCTTAGGCTAGTTCTGGTGACTTGAATACAGTTCTAAGGCTTAGACTTTTTATCCATTTATAAAGCCACGACAGTCATGCTGATGCCTCCCCTGAGGGGTGTGAACCTGAAACCTGATTCTAGTTTCCTAACTGCTGTGCCACACCACAACACAGTTTTACTAAGCCTCTGAAAGTGTGCTCTGACGACATGTCTCTGCCTAGTGGCTTGGTGTAGAATGAGTCCTAGTTCTGATGCAGCAAAACAGGCTTGATAGTCATCTCCACACACTTTCTGGGGTGGCAGAGTAGCCTAGTGGTTAGTGGTTAGAGCGTTGGACTAGTAACCGGAAGGTTGTGAGTTCAAACACCCGAGCTGACAAGGTACAAATCTGTCGTTCTGCCCCTAAACAGACAGTTAACCCACTGTTCCTAGGCCGTCATTGAAAAAAATAATTTGTTCTTAACTGACTTGCCTGGTAAAATGAATAAAAAAATAAGAAAAATGATTGTTATACTCATTATTAAAGATATTAACTACTGATGTCTTTGTTTCTCATGCAGCTACGGAGATACAACGGGCGCCCAACCTGTTAGAGAGCTGCTCTTTGCTGACCTGTACAGCGAGGTGGGAAGACGCCCAGAGCAGGATTTGACACCTCAACGAATCTCATTACCATAAAGCAGAGAAAAGAAAAAGGCAAACACTTCCGCTGCATGAAATCTACAGTAGATCAGAAGCCTGAATAGCCAGCTGTGTGCTATGTGTCTCACCAGAGTCCTGTTGATCTGGTCACAACACATTACATAAACACAAGGCAAACACATTCACGTCACCCACATCAATATTGATCATATTTATACAATATGAAACACAGAAACATCAATCGTATTGACACTAGTTAGCTGTCTATCCACTCCATGTGGGTCTCCTGTGTGTGACTGAATCTTGAGTGACAACTCCATCTTTTAAGCCCTCTCCCTGCTGGTGTGCCCTGCATGGTCTCTGGGAGTTGCAGAGGGAACTTGGCTGTGGCTCCTGCTGCCTGGCCTCCACCATTTTATCTAATCACTCAGACATGGCCCGGCTTCAGGCTCCCTGCCCCAGCGCTACAGTAGCTAACGGCAAGGTGAGACAAGCACAGCCAGAGCCATATCCCATAGAATAGATGATCTAGCTATTGGACATCCAGCTTCTCTCATTCGCTTTCCCCCTCCAACTCTTCCTGGTTTAGTCTTTCCCCAGTTGCCCTCTTATTTATCAGATTAGATTTTGGAGATTTCGTCAACAATTTTAAAAAGGAACCAAAACATTGTGAAATCTAGTATTAGAAAGAATAAAAAATAGTTAACATAGTTTTCTTTTTTTCTCACAAACATTTGTGGAAATATGTTTTATTTTATAGTCCCGAATGCATGCATTAGTCCAATTGATCTTACTGTGATTGATGGGTGGTTATCTTTTTACTGCAGTGGGCTAAATATGGGCCACACAGAGTGTTTCTTGGTAGTCTTAAACAATTCTACTTTGGAACAAAAGTTTACACCTCACACACATGGTTATGGGCATAAAACAAAGAAGACACCTGTGCCATGTCAGGTATAGAGTTGAAATGTATTACATCGCATTTGAATCCCAAAATTACACTGTATATACTTTATAGAAGACGGAAATATAACAAAACCATTTGACATAGAAACATCAGATTTTCAGCGGGTTTTTAAAGTAATGTTTATTAATTATGAAATTATGAAAAATATTAATAACATCCCACCCATAAGGCCACTAGGTCATTTGACTGCAGGAAAGGGATTTTCTGTCATGCTGGTAAAAGAGGACCCAAAAGCGACTTAACAGAAGCAGAGTTTAATAATGTTCAAAACGGAATAACTGACATCCTCTAGATTTGTAGAGGGGAAAACAACTGGAGAAGCGGCCACAGACTGCAGGTCGCTTCGGGTAGGCGCAGGCCGTAGTCGACTGAGACACCTGCTCACACGCAGCGTCTGATGAAGGCACAAAACACGACAGAACAAGGTGATACACAATCACGGCAAAAAACACGACAGGACAGGGCGAAACGCAATCACAGCATGGTGAATACAATATAAGGAACCGACGGCACAGGAACGGATCACAAAGGAATAAATAGGGACTCTAATCAGGGGAAAGGATCGGGAACAGGTGGGGAAGACTAAATGATGATTAGGGGAATAGGAACAGCTGGGAGCAGGAACGGAACGATAGAGAGAAGAGAGAGCGAGAGAGTGAGAGAGGGAGGGGAGAGAGAGGGATAGGAGGGAAAGAACCAAATAAGACCAGCAGAGGGAAACGAATAGCATGGGGAGCACAGGGACAAGACATGATAATAAATGACAAACATGACAGTACCCCCCACTCACCGAGCGCCTCCTGGCGCTCTCGAGGAGGAACACTGGCAGCAACGGAGGAAATCATAGATCAAACGGTCCAGCACGTCCCGAGAAAGAACCCAACTCCTCTCCTCAGGACCGTAACGAAAAACGATAAAAAGGGAAACTAGGGTACTACTCTAAAAAAAAAAAATGAGAACTAGGGACAGACTGAGACACAGCAAGGGCAGGGACAAGAACAGGAGAGATGCGATGGCAGGGAACAGACTGAGACCCAGCAAGACCAGGAGCAGAAGCAGAAAAAAATTACCAGACTTCTTCTGCGCGCAGTCTGAACACGCAGCCACGAAACGGCGCGTGTCACGCTCCTGAGTCGGCCACCAAAAGCGCTGGCGAATAGACGCAAGAGTGCCTCGAACACCGGGATGACCAGCTAACTTGGCAGAGTGAGCCCACTGAAGAACAGCCAGACGAGTGGAAACAGGAACGAAAAGGAGGTTACTAGGACAAGCGCGCGGCGACGCAGTGTGCGTGAGTGCTTGCTTAACCTGTCTTTCAATTCCCCAGACTGTTAACCCGACAACACGCCCATAAGGAAGAATCCCCTCGGGATCAGTAGAAGCCACAGAAGAACTAAACAGACGGGATAAGGCATCAGGCTTGGTGTTCTTGCTACCCGGACGGTAAGAAATCACAAACTCGAAACGAGCGAAAAACAACGCCCAACGAGCTTGACGGGCATTAAGTCGTTTGGCAGAACGGATGTACTCAAGGTTCTTATGGTCTGTCCAAACGACAAAAGGAACGGTCGCCCCTCCAACCACTGTCGCCATTCGCCTAGGGCTAAGCGGATGGCGAGCAGTTCACGGTTACCCACATCATAGTTGCGCTCAGATGGCGACAGGCGATGAGAAAAATAAGCGCAAGGATGAACCTTATCGTCAGACTGGAAGCGCTGGGATAGAATGGCTCCCACGCCTACCTCTGAAGCGTCAACCTCGACAATAAATTGTCTAGTGACGTCAGGAGTAACGAGGATAGGAGCGGACGTAAAACGTTCTTTTAGAAGATCAAAAGCTCCCTGGGCGGAACCGGACCACTTAAAACACGTCTTGACAGAAGTAAGAGCTGTGAGAGGGGCAGCAACTTGACCGAAATTACGAATGAAACGCCGATAGAAATTAGCGAAACCTAAAAAGCGCTGCAACTCGACACGTGACCTTGGAACGGGCCAATCACTGACAGCTTGACCTTAGCGGAATCCATCTGAATGCCTTCAGCGGAAATAACGGAACCGAGAAAAGTAACGGAGGAGACATGAAAAGAGCACTTCTCAGCCTTTACGTAGAGACAATTCTCTAAAAGGCGCTGTAGAACACGTCGAACGTGCTGAACATGAATCTCGAGTGACGGAGAAAAAATCAGGATATCGTCAAGATAGACAAAAACAAAATGTTCAGCATGTCTCTCAGAACATCATTAACTAATGCCTGAAAAACAGCTGGCGCATTGGCGAGACCGAACGGCAGAACCCGGTACTCAAAATGCCCTAACGGAGTGTTAAACGCCGTTTTCCACTCGTCCCCCTCTCTGATGCGCACGAGATGGTAAGCGTTACGAAGGTCCAACTTAGTAAAGCACCTGGCTCCCTGCAGAATCTCGAAGGCTGATGACATAAGGGGAAGCGGATAACGATTCTTAACCGTTATGTCATTCAGCCCTCGATAATCCACGCAGGGGCGCAGAGTACCGTCCTTCTTTTAACAAAAAGAACCCCGCCCGGCCGGAGAAGAAGAAGGCACTATGGTACCGGCGTCAAGAGACACAGACAAATAATCCTCGAGAGCCTTACGTTCGGGAGCCGACAGAGAGTATAGTCTACCTCGAGGAGGAGTGGTCCCCGGAAGGAGATCAATACTACAATCATACGACCGGTGAGGAGGAAGGGAGTTGGCTCGGGACCGACTGAAGACCGTGCGCAGATCATGATATTCCTCCGGCACTCCTGTCAAATCGCCAGGTTCCTCCTGAGAAGTAGGAACAGAAGAAACGGGAGGGATGGCAGACATTAAACACTTCACATGACAAGAAACGTTCCAGGATAGGATAGAATTACTAGACCAATTAATAGAAGGATTATGACATACTAGCCAGGGATGACCCAAAACAACAGGTGTAAACGGTGAACGGAAAATCAAAAAAGAAATAGTCTCACTGTGGTTACCAGATACTGTGAGAGTTAAAGGTAGTGTCTCAAATTTGATACTGGGAAGATGACTACCATCTAAGGCAAACATGGGCGTAGGCCTGTCTAACGGTCTGAAAGGAATGTTATGTTTCCGAACCCATGCTTCGTCCATGAAACAACCCTCAGCCCCAGAGTCAATCAAAGCACTGCATGTAGCACCCGAACCGGTCCAGCGTAGATGGACCGACATAGTAGTACAAGATCTAGATGAAGGGACCTGAGTAGTAGCGCTCACCAGTAGCCCTCCGCTTACTGATGGACTCTGGCCTCTTACTGGACATGAATTAACAAAATGTCCAGCAACTCCGCAATAGAGGCACAGGCGGTTGGTGATCCTCCGTTCCCTCTCCTTATTCGAGATGCGAATCCCTCCCAGCTGCATGGGCTCAGTCTCAAAGCCAGAGGAGGGAGATGGTTGCGATGCGGAGCAGGGAAACACCGTTGATGCGAGCTCTCTTCCACGAGCCCGGTGACGAAGATCTACCCGTCGTTCTATGCGGATGGCGAGAGCAATCAAAGAATCCACATCTGATGGAACCTCCCGGGAGAGAATCTCATCCTTAACCACAGCGTGGAGTCCCTCCAGAAAACGAGCGAGCAGCGCCGGCTCGTTCCACTCACTAGAGGCAGCAAGAGTGCGAAACTCAATGGAATAATCCGTTATGGACCGTTCACCTTGGCATAAGGAAGCCAGGGCCCTAGAAGCCTCCCCACCAAAAACTGAACGGTCAAAAACCCGAATCATCTCCTCTTTAAAGTTCTGGAATCTGTTAGAGCAATCAGCCCTTGCCTCCCAGATAGCTGTGCCCCATTCTCGAGCCCGGCCAGTAAGGAGTGAAATGACGTAAGCAACCCGAGCTCTCTCTCTAGAGTATGTGTGGGGTTGGAGAGAGAACACAATCTCACACTGCGTGAGAAAGGAGCGGCACTCAGTGGGCTGCCCGGAGTAGCAAGGTGGGTTATTAACCCTGGGTTCTGGAGGCTCGGCAGGCCAGGGAGTAACAGGTGGCACGAGACGTAGACTCTGGAACTGTCCAGAGAGGTCGGAAACCTGAGCGGCCAGGTTCTCCACGGCATGGCGAGCAGCAGACAATTCCTGCTCGTGTCTGCCGAGCATGGCTCCTTGGATCTCGACGGCAGTGTAACGAGCGTCTGAAGTCGCTGGGTCCATTCCTTGGTCGGTTCCTTCTGTCATGCTGGTAAAAGAGGACCCAAAAGCGACTTAACAGAAGCAGAGTTTAATAATGTTCAAAACGGAATAACTGACATCCTCTAGATTTGTAGAGGGGAAAACAACTGGAGAAGCGGCCACAGACTGCAGGTCGCCGGGTAGGCGCAGGCCGTAGTCGACTGAGACACCTGCTCACACGCAGCGTCTGATGAAGGCACAAAACACGACAGAACAAGGTGATACACAATCACGGCAAAAAACACGACAGGACAGGGCGAAACGCAATCACAGCATGGTGAATACAATATAAGGAACCGACGGCACAGGAACGGATCACAAAGGAATAAATAGGGACTCTAATCAGGGGAAAGGATCGGGAACAGGTGTGGGAAGACTAAATGATGATTAGGGGAATAGGAACAGCTGGGAGCAGGAACGGAACGATAGAGAGAAGAGAGAGCGAGAGAGTGAGAGAGGGAGGGGGAGAGAGAGGGATAGGAGGGAAAGAACCAAATAAGACCAGCAGAGGGAAACGAATAGCATGGGGAGCACAGGGACAAGACATGATAATAAATGACAAACATGACATTTCCAGTATGATGTACACAGAGATCAACAGAAAGAGCACCAATGTACAGGTTAAGAACTGCTGTAATAACTAATATACTAGCTACCTACCTAACCTACTAAGTGAGGAGAGATACAAGGTCACGGTAAAAGTTTGAGTTTTTGCTCTCAAGCCCTACAGTACATCTTCTCTTACCTCAGTGGCTAAGAGCCCTTCATCTCACTCTACTGTATAGTGTGATATGTTGCATCAGTAATCTCTCCACCTCTCTTTGTGTCTTATTGGCCCGGGGTAGGTAGGCTTCAAAGCAGGGCTCTCAGAGACGAGAGCAGGAGGAGGAGGCCTTCCTGGCATGTTTCCTTCTGATGGTCTGGCAGGCACTAGATTTTCAAAGCAAAGAGAGGTGGGCATGGATGAACGGCTGTTCAACTCTCTTTCCCTCCTCAGTAGTGCATGCGGATGGAAGTTGGAATAACGGACCACAGGTTACTACTGATAAGTTGGGAAAACTTTTCGGAGAGTGGTGATATTTTTACCTATGACATAGGAAGTGTGACTTGATCTGTGTTTATTTCTTAAGTAATTATTGTGTTTTTGTTGAAGACATAAAGTGATCTGGATTGAAGAGCAGAATCACTGAAAAACGACATGAAGCGGTTCATTAATGATGTTGTTGTTGTCCCAGTTTTAGGACCGTAGCAGAGTAAGGAGCACCAAAACTGTCCCAGATGATGCAGCACCTGATGCTCTATCCATAAACTATAACACAATGTTTTTTTTGGCACACTTGAATCTGAGCCATGATGCTCTTTCCTTTTAACAATCAGTACTAGGTTGAGATATGACAGTTTCTGAGAGTACCGCATAGTTGGTTGAATACAAACAGTGTAGTTATTCCCTCTGTAAGGTAATCAAACAGGTAAAAACGTCAGTACTGAGACAGTGGAGTCTCAATTCAACGGCTCAGACACAAGACGTACGTGGCAGGGTCTACAGACAATCACGGATTCTTCGGCAGCTTTGAGGATAACACATTGCCATCAATGCGGCCCGCTTGGGCTCTCCTTCTCCGTGGCCGATGTGAGTAAGACATTCAAGTGTGTTAACCCTCGCAAGGCTGCCAGTCCAGATGCCATCCCAAGTCGCATCCTCAAAGCATGCACAGACAAGCTGGCTGGAGTGTTTACAGACATATTCAATCTCTCCTTATCCCAGTCTGCAGTCCCCACTTGCTTTATTTAAGATGTCCACCACTGTTACTGTACCCAAGAAAGTAAAGGTAACTGAACTAAATAGCTATCACTGCACTCATGAAGTGCTTTGAGAGGCTAGTTAAGGATCATATCACCTCTACCTTACCTGACACCCAAAAGATCCACAGACAATGCTATTTCCATTGCACTGCAAACTGCTCTATCCCATCTGGATAAGAGGAATTCCTATGTAAGAATGCTGTTCATTGACTATAGCTCAGCCTTCAACACCGTAGTACCCTCCAAGTTCATTATTAAGCTTGGGGCCCTGGGTCTGAACACCGCTGTGTGCAACTGGGTCCTGGACTTCCTGACGGGCTGCCCCCGGATGGTGAAGGTAGGAAGCAACACCTTCACTTCACTGATCCTCAACCCAGGGGCCCCACAAGGGTGCATACTCAGCCCCTCCTGTACTCCTTGTTCACCCATGACTGCGTGGCTACACTCATCTCCAACTTAATCATCGAGTTTGCAGACGACACAACCATAGTAGGCCTGATTACCAACAATGACGAGACAGCCTACAGGGAGGAGGTGAGGGCCCTGGCAGATTGGTGCCAGGAAAATAACCTCTCCCTCAACATCAACAAAACGAAGGAGCTGGTTGTGGACTTCAGGAAACAGCGGAGGGAGCACGCCCCTAACCACATCACAGGGGCTGCAGTAGAGAAGGTGGAAAGCTTCAAGTTCCTCGGCGTAGACATCACTGAAGATCTGAATTGGTCCAACCACACAGACAGTGTGGTGAAGAAGGTGCAACAACAACATTTTCCAGATGCACAATTGAGAGCATCCTGTCGGGATGTATCAGCACCTGGTACGGCAACTGCACCATCCGAAACCGCAGGGCTCTCTAACACATCAACGTGGGCACACCGCCTGCCCTCCAGTACACCTACAGTACCCGCTGTCATGCTGGAATAGAGAGACTGAAAAACAGCTTCTATCTCAAGGCCATCAGAATGTTAAATAGCCATCACTAGCCAGCTACCACCTGGTTACTCAACCCTGCACCTTAGATGCTGCTGCCCTCTACTGTATATATAGACATGGAATCACTTGTCACTTTAATAATGTTTACATACTGCTTTACTCATTTCATATCTATATACTGTATTATATTCTACTGTATTTTAGTCAATGCCACTCCAACATTGCTCATTCTAATATTTATAAATGTCTTAATTCCATTGTTTTACATATAGACACACCTCTCACAGTTCTGGGCGACTTTAACCTCCCCACGTCTACCTTTGACTCATTCCTCTCTGCCTCCTTCTTTCCACTCCTCTCCTCTTTTGACCTCCCCCCTCTCACCTTCCCCCCCCTACTCACAAGGCAGGCAATACGCTCGACCTCATCTTTACTAGATGCTGTTCTTCCACTAACCTCATTGCAACTCCCCTCCAAGTCTCAGACCACTACCTTGTATCCTTTTCCCTCTCGCTCTCATCCAACACTTCCCACACTGCCCCTACTCGGATGGTATCGCGCCGTCCCAACCTTCGCTCTCTCTCCCCCGCTACTCTCTCCTCTTCCATCCTATCATCTCTTCCCTCTGCTCAAACCTTCTCCAACCTATCTCCTGATTCTGCCTCCTCAACCCTCCTCTCCTCCCTTTCTGCATCCTTTGACTCTCTATGTCCCCTATCCTCCAGGCCGGCTCGGTCCTCCCCTCCCGCTCCGTGGCTCGACGACTCATTGCGAGCTCACAGAACAGGGCTCCGGGCAGCCGAGCGGAAATGGAGGAAAACTCGCCTCCCTGCGGACCTGGCATCCTTTCGCTCCCTCCTCTCTACATTTTCCTCTTCTGTCTCTGCTGCTAAAGCCACTTTCTACCACTCTAAATTCCAAGCTTCTGCCTCTAACCCTAGGAAGCTCTTTGCCACCTTCTCCTCCCTCCTGAATCCTCCTCCCCCTCCCCCCCTCCTCTCTCTCTGCAGATGACTTCGTCAACCATTTTGAAAAGAAGGTCGACGACATCCGATCCTCGTTTGCTAAGTCAAACGACACCGCTGGTTCTGCTCACACTGCCCTACCCTGTGCTCTGACCTCTTTCTCCCCTCTCTCTCCAGATGAAATCTCACGTCTTGTGACTGCCGGCCGCCCAACAACCTGCCCGCTTGACCCTATCCCCTCCTCTCTTTTCCAGACCATTTCCGGAGACCTTCTCCCTTACCTCACCTCGCTCATCAACTCATCCCTGACCGCTGGCTACGTCCCTTCCGTCTTCAAGAGAGCGAGAGTTGCACCCCTTCTGAAAAAACCTACACTCGATCCCTCCGATGTCAACAACTACAGACCAGTATCCCTTCTTTCTTTTCTCTCCAAAACTCTTGAACGTGCCGTCCTTGGCCAGCTCTCCCGCTAATCTCTCTCTGAATGACCTTCTTGATCCAAATCAGTCAGGTTTCAAGACTAGTCATTCAACTGAGACTGCTCTTCTCTGCTCCGCACCGCTAAAGCTAACTCTCTCTCCTCTGCTCTCATCCTTCTAGACCTATCGGTTGCCTTCGATACTGTGAACCATCAGATCCTCCTCTCCACCCTCTCCGAGATGGGCATCTCCGGCGCGGCCCACGCTTGGATTGCGTCCTACCTGACAGGTCGCTCCTACCAGGTGGCGTGGCGAGAATCTGTCTCCTCACCACGCGCTCTCACCACTGGTGTCCCCCAGGGCTCTGTTCTAGGCCCTCTCCTATTCTCGCTATACACCAAGTCACTTGCCTCTGTCATAACCTCACATGGTCTCTCCTATCATTGCTATGCAGACGACACACAATTAATCTTCTCCTTTCCCCCTTCTGATGACCAGGTGGCGAATCGCATCTCTGAATGTCTGGCAGACATATCAGTGTGGATGACGGATCACCACCTCAAGCTGAACCTCGGCAAGACGGAGCTGCTCCTCCTCCCGGGGAAGGACTGCCCGTTCCATGATCTCGCCATCACGGTTGACAACTCCATTGTGTACTCCTCCCAGAGCGCTAAGAACCTTGGCGTGATCCTGGACAACACCCTGTCGTTCTCAACTAACATCAAGGCGGTGGCCCGTTCCTGTAGGTTCATGCTCTACAACATCCGCAGAGTACGACCCTGCCTCACACAGGAAGCGGCACAGGTCCTAATCCAGGCACTTGTCATCTCCCGTCTGGATTACTGCAACTCGCTGTTGGCTGGGCTCCCTGCCTGTGCCATTAAACCCCTACAACTCATCCAGAACGCCGCAGCCCGTCTGGTGTTCAACCTTCCCAAGTTCTCTCACGTCACCCCGCTCCTCCGCTCTCTCCACTGGCTTCCAGTTGAAGCTCGCATCCGCTACAAGACCATGGTGCTTGCCTACGGAGCTGTGAGGGGAACGGCACCTCAGTACCTCCAGGCTCTGATCAGGCCCTACACCCAAACAAGGGCACTGCGTTCATCCACCTCTGGCCTGCTCGCCTCCCTACCACTGAGGAAGTACAGTTCCCGCTCAGCCCAGTCAAAACTGTTCGCTGCTCTGGCCCCCCAATGGTGGAACAAACTCCCTCACGACGCCAGGACAGCGGAGTCAATCACCACCTTCCGGAGACACCTGAAACCCCTCCTCTTTAAGGAATACCTAGGATAGGATAAAGTAATCCTTCTCACCCCCCTTTAAGATTTAGATGCACTATTGTAAAGTGACTGTTCCACTGGATGTCATAAGGTGAATGCACCAATTTGTAAGTCGCTCTGGATAAGAGCGTCTGCTAAATGACTTAAATGTAATGTAAATGTAAATATAGATGTGTGTGTATTGTTGTGAATTGTTAGGTATTACTGCACTGTTGGACTTAGGAACACAAGCATTTTGCTACACCCAGGGTGGCTTGGTAGCCTAGTGGTTAGAGTGTTGGGCTAGTAACCGAAAGGTTGCAAGTTCAAATCCCTGACCTGACAAGATTCAAATCTGTTGTTCTGCCCCTGAACGATGTAGATTTGATTTGATCAAATGGTCATCCCTACTCCCTCATATCTGGTGGACTCAATAAACACAATTGTACCATTTGTAACTGATTTTGGAGTGCACCCCTAGCTATCCATATATGTAAAAAAAAGAAAAAAAAGGGGCTTCTGCTTTGCTTAATATATGGAATTTCAAGTGATTTATACATTTACTACTTTTGTAGTTAAGTATATTTTAGCAATTACATTTACTTTTGATACTTAAGTATATTTAGTACTTCTACTCGAGGAATTTACTGAGTTACTTTCACTTTTACTTGAGTCATTTTCTATTACGGTATCTTTACTTTTACTCAAGTATGACAATTGGGTACTTTTTCCACCACCGGCTGTGTTCAGTGGGACAGCCAGCCTTATCTCCTTATTGTTCTCCTTCATGAGAATAGATTAAACAGTGCAGTGATGTGCAGACAATGCTACTGAACAGAACTAAGCCTTGTCTCCTTTTTTCTCCTTTCCTGAGTGAGGAGCTGGGTCTCCAGGCCTCGCCAGCATGCTTGAATTTGAGCATGTAACCATGGCCGATCTCTAAAGAGCCAGGGAGAACATTTCAGCATGGCACCGCTGTGGAATGGCAATAGGATGCAGCAAGGATGTGTATGAGGATTACTAATGTAGAATGTCTAACACCCATTCCAATACCCTTATGACTACTGTATAAAAGACAGACAACATATTTTGGGACTACTCTCTGGAGTAAGCGAAAACGTTTCATATCTGTCTCGAAAGTTGACGTGTTATAAATGCAGGGTATAGAAAAGGAATTGGCCTGCTAAACTCAAATGTTTGTAGTGAAGTATTTGCGTGCCTGGTTCAAAAGGTATATATTTTATGAAAAGAAAAACCCACACTCACTGGAATATTCTATGAAGTTTTAATGTTTTTTTCTTGCAGCAGCAGCAGCAGAGGTAAACGGACGTGTTTCGGCCACAGCCTTCATCAGCGTTAAAAAATACATTAAATATTCCAGTGAGTGCAGGTTTTTCCTATCTTAAAATAAATTCAAGTAATAAAATATACACTACTCTCAGCTTATCAGAGCTAATTGTGACATCTGATGAGACAAGAACACAGTAAGCTGTATTTGTGCCGTAAATCTTACTGACAGGTAGAAAAATATATATATATATATATATACAGTTGAAGTCAGAAGATAACATACACCATAGCCAAATACATTTAAACTCAGTTTTCACAATTCCTGACATTTAATCCCACTAAAAAAATCCCTTTTAGGTCAGTTGGATCACCACTTTATTTTAAGAATATGAAATGTCAAAATAACAGTAGAGAGAATGATTTATTTCAACTTTTATTTCTTTCCTCGCATTCCCAGTGGGTCACAAGTTTACATACACTCAATTAGTACTTGGTAGCATTGCCTTTAAAACGTTTAACTTGGGTCAAATGTTTCAGGTAGCCTTCCACAAGCTTCCCACAATCAATTGGGTGAATTTTGGCCTATTCCTCCTGACAGAGCTGGTGTAACTGAGTCAGCTCATTAGGCTTCCTTGCTCGCACAAGTTTTTTCAGTTCAACCCACAAATTTTCTATGGGATTGAGGTCAGGGCTTTGTGATGGCCACTTCAATACCTTGACTTTGATGCTGCCACCCCCGTGCTTCACGGTTTGGATGGTGTTCTTTGGCTTGGAAGCCTCCCCCTTTTTCCTCCAAATATAACGATGGTCATTATGGCCAAACAGTTCTATTTTTGTTTCATCAGACCAGAGGACATTTCTCCAAAAAGTATGATCTCTGTCCCCATGTGCAGTTGCAAACCATAGTCTGGCTTTTTTATGGCGGTTTTGGAGCACTTCCTTGCTGAGCCGCCTTTCAGGTTATGTCGATATAGGATTTTACTGTGGATGTAGATACTTTTGTACCTGTTTCCTCCAGCATCTTCACAAGGTCTTTTGCTGTTGTTCTAGGATTGATTTGCACTTTTTGCACCAAAGTATGTTCATCTCTAGGAGACCGAACGCGTCTCCTTCCTGAGCGATATGACAGCTGCGTGGTCCCATGGTTTTCATACCTGTGCACTATTTGTACAGATGAGCGTGGTACCTTCAGGCATTTGGAAATTGCTCCCAAGGATGAACCAGACTTGTTGAGGTCTACACATTTTTTTCTGAGGTCTTGGCTGATTTCATTTGATTTTCCCATGATGTCAAGCAAAGAGGCACTGCGTTTGAAGGTAGGCCTTGAAATACATCCACAGGTACACCTCCAAATGACTCAAATGATGTCAATTAGCCTATCATAAGCTTCTAAAGCCATGACATGATTTTCTGGAATTTTCCAAGGTGTTTAAAGACACAGTCAACTTAGTGTATGTAAAATTCTGACCCATTGGAATTGTGATACAGTGAATTATAAGTGAAATAATCTATCTGTAAACAATTGTTGGAAAAATTACTTGTGTCGTGCACAAAGTAGATGTAGACCGACTTACCAAAACTATAGTTTGATAAGAATAAATTTGTGGTGGTTGAAAAACGAGTTCTTATGACTCCAACCTAAGTGTATGTAAACTTCCGACTTCAACTGTACATATACAGTGGGGAGAACAAGTATTTGATACACTGATGATTTTGCAGGTTTTCCTACTTACAAAGCCATTTTTATCAACCGTTTATCAACTTTTGTAATTTTTTTCAACTGTGAGAGACGGAATCTAAAACACAAATCCAGATAATCACATTGTATGATTTTTAAGTAATTAATTTGCATTCAATTACATGACATAAGTATTTGATTACCTACCAACCAGTATGAATTCCAGCTCTTACAGACCTGTTATTTTTTCTTTAAGAAGCCCTCCTGTTCTCCACTCATTACCTGTATTAACTGCCCCTGTTTGAACCTGAATAAAAGACACCTGTCCACACACTCAATCAAACAGACATCAGGGATACAATTGTAGACCTGCACAAGGATGGGATGGACTACAGGACAAAAGGCAAGCAGCTTGGTGAGAAGGCAACAACTGTTGCAAATACTAGAAAATGGAAGAAGTTCAAGATGACGGTCAATCACCCTCGGTCTGGGGCTCCATGCAAGATCTCACCTCGTGGGGCATCACTGAACATGAGGAAGGTGAGGGATCAGCCCAGAACTACACGGCAGGACCTGGTCAATGACCTGAAGAGAGCAGGGACCACAGTCTCAAAGAAAACCATTAGTCACACACTACGCCATCATGGATTAAAATCCTGCAGCGCACGCAAGGTCCCCCTGCTCAAGCCAACGCATGTCCAGGCCAGTCTGAGGTTTGCCAATGACCATCTGGATGATCCAGAGGAGGAATGAGAGAAGATCATGTGGTCTGATAAGACAAAAATAATAGCTTTTTGGTCCAAACACCACTCACCGTGTTTGGAGGAAGAAGAAGGATGAGTACAACCCCAAGCACACCATCCCAACCATGAAGCATGGAGATGGAAACATCAGTCAAACAAGTATCAAATACTTGTTCTCCCCACTGTAGATATAGATACATATGTAAGGTAGTAAAATCTGAATGATTATGTCAAGCCACCAGGAAAATGCAATATAGAGGGAGTACCATCCAAAGATTAAACTCTAGTCAGATATCAATGAGGAGTTTGTAGGGTAGCTCTCAATTTAAATGTGAACAGCCAGTTAGCCAGAGGAGAAAGTTTCCAGGAGTTTGTGGGTGTCTTAGTTCAACCTTCTTATACTGATTTATTTGCGCAAAGGCTGGGAGTTAGAGGGCTGAGGAACCAGCCCAGGGGAGAGCAGGCGGGTCTTAGTGATGTTACGTAACTTCCCAGCCCTGCACAGCCTCTGGTGTAGCACCAGGCCCAGGTTGGGAGGATTTAGCTCTAATCCACAGATTGGAGGAGATTTGCAGGTAGACAGGATGGAATTCTTATTTGATGTCTTTCTCTTTCAGAATATCACACAACCTCACAGCGACAGCTGGCTGGGCTGGCACCCTCACAGTGACAGCTGGCTGGGCTGGCACCATCACAGCGACAGCTGGCTGGGCTGGCACCCTCACAGCGACAGCTGGCTGGGCTGGCACCCTCACAGTGAGAGCTGGCTGGGCTGGCACCATCACAGCGACAGCTGGCTGGGCTGGCATCCTCACAGCGACAGCTGGCTGGGCTGGCACCCTCACAGCGACAGCTGGCTGGGCTGGCACCATCACAGCGACAGCTGGCTGGGCTGGCACCCTCACAGCGACAGCTGGCTGGGCTGGCACCCTCACAGCGACAGCTGCCTGGGCTGGCACCCTCACAGCGACAGCTGGCTGGGCTGGCACCCTCACAGCGACAGCTGGCTGGGCTGGCACCCTCACAGCGACAGCTGGCTGGGCTGGCACCATCACAGCGACAGCTGGCTGGGCTGGCACCCTCACAGCGAAAGCTGGCTGGGCTGGCACCCTCACAGCGACAGCTGGCTGGGCTGGCACCCTCACAGCGACAGCTGGCTGGGCTGGCACCCTCACAGCGACAGCTAGCTGGGCTGGCACCATCCCAGCGATAGCTAGCTGGGCTGGCACCCTCACAGCGACAGTTGTTACACCCTGAGACCAACACTTGTTGAGTGGGGGGTGGGTGAGTGGGTTGGCAGGTGTTCTGTGAATAATGTGAAAATATTTAAGTTAATTAACACAATTGCGCAACAACAGTGAATGCTGTCCTGAAAACCCATCATAAAACACAGAGAGGATGTGTGTTTTTTTTCTGCCTCAGAACAGTCTCAATTCCTCAGGGCATGGACTCTACAAGGTGCCCAAAGCATTCCACACGGATGCTGGCCCATGTTGATTCCACCAATGTTTGGGCTCGATGTTTTTATGTGTTGGACCATTCTTATTACACAATGGAAAACTATTGAGCATGGAATAACCCTGCACAGTTGCAGCTCTTGACACAGACCAGCAGTGGTGGAAAAAGTACCCAATAGTCATACTTGAGTAAAGGTAAAGATAATGGAAAAGAAAATTACTCAAGTAAAAGTGAAAGTTGCCTAGTAAAATACTACTTAAGTAAAAGTCTAAAAATATTTGGTATTAAATGTACTTAAGTATCAAAAGTAAATGTAATTGCTAAAATTAACATTTTCTTTTGAAACTTAAGTATAAGTATAAATCATTTTAAATTCCTTATATTAAGCAAACATGATGGAACGATTTTCTTGATTTTTTAAAATTACGGATAGCCAGTGTTATGCAGGTGAATGAGGACCCAAAAGCGACTTGGCGAAAACAGAGTCTTTAATCCAGTAAAGTAACTTTACAATCAAAAGGCATAATTCTACTCGTAATGACGAGAACAGACTGGAGACTTGATCAAGAACTGCAGGTTGCCTCGGGAAGGCACTTGAACGTAGCAGACTCAGACACCTGCTCACCACGCAGCATCTGAGGGAAACACGACATGACAGGGCGATACATAGACACAGCACGGTGAACAATAGACAAGGATCCGACAGGGCAGGAACGGAAAACAAGGAGAGAAATAGGGACTCTAATCAGGGAAAAAGATAAGGAACAGGTGTGGGAAGACTAAATGATTGATTAGGGGAATAGGAACAGCTGGGAGCAGGAACGGAACGATAGAGAGAAGAGAGAGAGGAAGGGAGAGAGAAAAAGGGGAACGAACCTAAAAAGACCAGGGGGAAAACGAACAGAAGGAAAAGCAAAATGACAAGATGATATAAGACAAAACATGACAGTACCCCCCCACTCACCGAGCGCCTCCTGGCGCTCTCGAGGAGGAACACTGGCGGCAACGGAGGAAATCATAGATCACAAACGGTCCAGCACGTCCCGAGAAAGAACCCAACTCCTCTCCTCAGGACCGTAACGAAAAACGATAAAAAGGGAAACTAGGGTACTACTCTAAAAAAAAAAATGAGACACGGGTAGAGAACTGAAAACTTTAGAGCAAACAGGACCAAACAGGCCAGGAGAGTAACAACTAGGGACAGACTGAGACACAGCAAGGGCAGGAACAAGAACAGGAGAGATGCGATGGCAGGGAACAGACTGAGACCCAGCAAGACCAGGAGCAGAAGCAGAAAAAAAATTACCAGACTTTTTCTGCGCGCAGTCTGAACACGCAGCCACGAAACGGCGCGTGTCACGCTCCTGAGTAGGCCACCAAAACCGCTGGCGAATAGAAGCAAGCGTACCCCGAACGCCGGGATGGCCAGCTAACTTGGCAGAGTGAGCCCACTGAAGAACAGCCAGACGAGTAGAAACAGGAACGAAAAGAAGGTTACTAGGACAAGCGCGCGGCGACGCAGTGTGCGTGAGTGCTTGCTTAACCTGTCTCTCAATTCCCCAGACAGTCAACCCGACAACACGCCCAACAGGAAGGATCCCCTCGGGATCGGTAGAAGCCACAGAAGAACTAAAGAGATGGGATAAAGCATGAGGCTTGGTGTTCTTAGTACCCGGGCAATAAGAAATAACGAACTCGAAACGAGCGAAAAACAACGCCCAACGAGCATGACGCGCATTCAGTCGTTTGGCAGAACGGATGTACTCAAGGTTCCTTTGGTCAGTCCAAACGACAAAAGGAACGGTCGCCCCTCCAACCACTGTCGCCATTTGCCTAGGGCTAAACGGATGGCGAGCAGTTCGCGGTTAGCCACATCATAGTTACGTTCCGACGGTGACAGGCGATGAGAAAAATACGCACAAGGGTGGAC
Source organism: Oncorhynchus gorbuscha (assembly GCF_021184085.1). Classification (NCBI taxonomy): domain Eukaryota; kingdom Metazoa; phylum Chordata; class Actinopteri; order Salmoniformes; family Salmonidae; genus Oncorhynchus; species Oncorhynchus gorbuscha. The sequence continues at coordinate 68,264,125 of NC_060190.1, read as the reverse complement.
CCCATCGTCAGTATCGGAGCGCTGGGACAGAATGGCTCCCACGCCCACCCCGACGCGTCAACCTCAACAATAAACTGTTTAGTGACGTCAGGTGCAACAAGGATAGGAGCGGATGCAAAACGCTTCTTAAAGAGATCAGAACAACAATCATACGACCGGTGAGGAGGAAGGGAGTTGGTTCTGGACCGACTGAAGACCGTGCGCAGACCATGATATTCCTCCGGCACTCCTGTCAAATCACCAGGTTCCTCCTGAGAAGAGGGGACAGAACAAACAGGAGAAATAGCAGACATTAAACACTTCACATGACAAGAAACGTTCCAGGAAAGGATAGAATTACTAGACCAATCAAAAGAAGGATTATGACACACTAGCCAGGGATGACCCAAAACAACAGGTGTAAAAGGTGAACAAAAAATCAAAAAAGAAATGGTCTCACTATGGTTACCAGATACAGTGAGGGTTAAAGGTAGTGTTTCACATAATATACTGGGGAGAGGACTACCATCCAAGGCAAACATGACCGTGGGCTCCCTAACTGTCTGAGAGGAATGTCATGTTCCCGCGCCCAGGCTTCGTCCATAAAACAGCCCTCTGCCCCAGAGTCTATTAATGCACTGCAGGAAGCTGCCGATCCGGTCCAGCGTAGATGGACCGGTAAGGTAGTACATGTACTTGACGGAGAGGACCGTCTAGTAGCGCTTATCAGTCGCCCTCCGCTTACTGATGAGCTCTGGCCTTTAACTGGACATGAAATGACAAAATGACCAGCGGAACCGCAATAGAGACAGAGGCGGTTGGTGATTCTCCGTTCCCTCTCCTTAGTCGAGATGCGAATACCCCCAGCTGCATGGGCTCAACACCTGAGTCAGTGGGGAAAGACGGTAGTGTCGGAGAGAGGGGAGACACAGTTAACGCAAGCTCTCTTCTATGAGCTCGGTGACGAAGATCTACCCGTCGTTCAATGCGAATAGCGAGTTCAATCAAAGAATCCACGCTGGATGGAACCTCCCGAGAGAGAATCTCATCCTTAACCTTAGCGTGGAGTCCCTCCAGAAAACGAGCGAGCAACGCCTGCTCGTTCCAGTTACTGGAGGCAGCAAGAGTGCGAAACTCTATAGAGTAATCCGTTATGGATCGATTACCTTGACATAGGGAAGACAGGGACCAGGAAGCTTCTTTCCCAAAAACTGAGCGATCAAAAACCCTTATCATCTCCTCTTTAAAGTTCAGATAATTGTTAGTACACTCAGCGCTTGCCTCCCAGATAGCTGTGCCCCACTGCCGAGCCCGACCAGTAAGGAGTGATATGACGTAGGCAATCCGAGCTCTCTCTCTTGAGTATGTGTTGGGTTGGAGAGAGAACACAATATCACACTGGGTGAGAAAGGAGCGGCACTCAGTGGGCTGCCCAGAATAACATGGTGGGTTATTAACCCTAGGTTCCGGAGGCTCGGAAGAACCGGAAGTAGCTGGTGACACGAGACGAAGACTCTGATACTGTCCTGAGAGGTCGGAGACCTGAGCGGCCAGGGTCTCAACGGCATGCCGAGCAGCAGACAATTCCTGCTCGTGTCTGCCGAGCATCGCTCCCTGGAACTCGAGAGTAGAGTAGAGAGAATCCATAGTCGCTGGGTCCATTCTTGGTCGGATCCTTCTGTTATGCAGGTGAATGAGGACCCAAAAGCGACTTGGCGAAAACAGAGTCTTTAATCCAGTAAAGTAACTTTACAATCAAAAGGCATAATTCTACTCGTAATGACGAGAACAGACTGGAGACTTGATCAAGAACTGCAGGTTGCCTCGGGAAGGCACTTGAACGTAGCAGACTCAGACACCTGCTCACCACGCAGCATCTGAGGGAAACACGACACGACAGGGCGATACATAGACACAGCACGGTGAACAATAGACAAGGATCCGACAGGGCAGGAACGGAAAACAAGGAGAGAAATAGGGACTCTAATCAGGGAAAAAGATAAGGAACAGGTGTGGGAAGACTAAATGATTGATTAGGGGAATAGGAACAGCTGGGAGCAGGAACGGAACGATAGAGAGAAGAGAGAGAGGAAGGGAGAGAGAAAAAGGGGAACGAACCTAAAAAGACCAGCAGGGGGAAAACGAACAGAAGGAAAAGCAAAATGACAAGATGATATAAGACAAAACATGACAGCCAGGGGCACACTTCAACACTCAAACATCCTTTACAAATGAAACATTTGTGTTTAGTAAGTCTGCCAGATCAGAGGCAGTAGGGATGACTGGGGATGTTTTCTTGATAAGTGCGTGAATTAGACAATTTTCCTGTCCTGCAAACATTCAAAATGTAACTTGTACTTTTGGGTGTCAGGGAAAATGTAATGAGTAAAACGTACATTATTTTCTTTAGGAATGTGGTGGAGTAAAAGTAAAAGTTGTAAAAAATGAAAAATACCCCAAAAAACGACATAAGTAGTAAATTAAAGTATTTTTGTCTTGCCCATTCAACCCCTGTCTCGAGGCTTAAAAATAACTTTTTAACTGCCCTTCATCTACACTGATTCAATTGGATGTAAGAAATGACATCAATAAGGGATCACACCTTTCACCTGTATTCACCTGGTCAGTCTATGTCATGGAAAGAGCAGGTGTTCCTAATGTTTTGTGCACTCAGTGTATATTCATGTAGGACACACATGGGAAATGTCCAATTTTGAAGTAATTGCTAATTAATTTAGTAATTAAGGTGACAGATGATATGAATTGGGATCACCCCAATCCCAGTGGATGCAGATAAAGCTGTGGCTGAGGATACTGAAAATAAAATAGACTCCTGAACAACAGCAGGTGTGGGGATGGAAAGAGTTGACACTTTATGATTGCTTAATTCTGTGATTCTTTGTAGCTCGGTAGTTGGTTCTAGCTTGGTAAAGCATGGTGCTTCTACTGAATCAAATCAATTACATCATCTGATATCTCAAATTGCTCTACAGAAACCCAGACTAAAACCCCAAACAACAAGCAATGCAGGTGTAGAAGCAAGTACTGCCAGGATACTGGGTTCAATTCCCGGGACCAGCCAGATATAAAATCTATGCACGCCTGACTAAGTTGCTCTGTGTAAATGCATTGGCTGAGTGGCTTACATATTATTTGTGCCCCAGTAAAAAAAAACTCTGTATGAATGCAATGAAATATGCAAACTATGAGTAAAGGGTGCATGAAGCTCATAACCAATGGTTAATGTTTCAGAGTGTCAGCTCAATAACGTGGTGTAAAGTGCTTGGAATTTTTCTTTCAACCTTTGTCACTTTTACCGAAAGGTGTTTCTTTTTTCTTTTATTTCTTTTTTTCCCTCACAAAGGTGTTGCATCCTCTCAGGCAAATATATTAATAAACCAGCATCTTTGGGATTATTCATGTATTTTTATACCTTCCCCTCTCTCTGTCGTTCTCTCCAGTGTTGACGGAGGTGACAATGAGGAAGTCATCTGAGCAGCGGCGGTCAGGCCACTGTAATGGGGCATGCACTGCACGTTGGGCCTGCCATGGAAAATAAAGTTAACCAAATCACAGTTCACTCTGGCCCTGCATGCAATCAGTCAGTGGTGTCTCTCTGTCTGGACCCCTGCCTGCCTGTCTGTCTATCTGTCTGACTGACTGTCTGTCAGGCCCTGACAGCTGCCTGGGTGGTTAAATGTGCAGAGATCAGTGGTTGTCAGAGCACATTGTGTGACAGCCTTTAAACAAGCTCTTTAAATTAGTTCCATGGGTGGCAGAGCATTTGTGTTGAGTCCTTAGATGCACGCACGCACGCAAGCAAGCAAGCACACAAGCAATCACACACACGCGTGCATGCGCACACGTACACACACCGCCAACCACTATTTCCACCTTGCACTCACTGCCACCATCACCCAGACTCAGTGATTACATATCATTAGTGTCTCTCTTGAGTGACACTCAGGTCTGTCTGTCATCCAGGCTCTCCTCTATCTCACTCTGGAGGAATAGAGGACCCTAGGTCTCAGACCACTTTACATCAAACTTCAATAGAAATGGATTGACCTGGTGGTACAACATCATACATTTCATACATTATCAGGAACTTGTTTTAATTTAAAGTCTAACCCTTAATTTAAAGTCTAACCCATCGTAACTTTAGTTATCTTTCTCCACAAACGATGATGAAAGACAGTGATGGCAGAGATAAAATAGAAGCAGCTGATGACCAAGCAAATCCTCTTGCATCGTAACTAGCCAACAAGGCAATCTCAGAATGAATCTGCCGTCATTAAGCCTGTTCAAATGTCCTTAAATTCTAACTCCAAGTGGTCTCCATAATCTAGGATTACAGCTGGTGGAAAAAAGGGAAGAGGCAATCAATCTTGTTTAAGGCGTTTAATCTTTTATGAAATAGACTGGATTATTTCCTTGGGTTAGGTTTTCATGGCCAGGCTTAATTCCCCAAGAGTTTCAGTGCCAGCTAGCCCTGAGCAGCACAGCACTCCTCCCTCCAGCTCCTCAATTCCTTCTTATTCTACACCAGGGGCTGCTTGATTTATAGATATCATTTGACCCGTTAAGGCAACAGTCTACCAAAAGTCCAAGATTAAGTGCCAATGTCTGGGCTGACAGGGGTTGGGTTCCCGCTGCTAATTTTACATGATCTATGGTGATAATACTGCTTCTCCATCCACTGCTGTACATAGGGGGTCGACCAAGCACTGCCTCTACCTTTACCACTAACTGTCAAACGATCATTACGGCCTTTCTTGACACACATTTCCAACGATCATTACGGCCGTGCTGGACACACTTCAAACCTGGAAGGAGAATAATAGTGTCTCGTACACATGCGGTGAATCTCAAACCAGCACCTCGCCACTAACAACTCAGTCTTAGGGCCAGTTATGGCAAGGGGATCAAATAAATCCATCAAGCTAGGACACATTTGTGACTTGAATGATGCAATTCATGTTCAACATTTAAATAATAAAACAAACATGAAATTCAAATGAGGAAATTCCCCCTGTCATTTTACAAGATATAACATTTAATTTGCGGTTTTGGGGAAGCTACTCTAAATATAGTTTACCAAGCTACCAATGACTTCACACTAGAAGAAATTTAGATAGTGCATTAAAGCTACCAAAATTGAAAATTAAGTTAACTTAACTAAAGTTACTTTGAAAAAGTACTACATTCGAACAATGTTTAGAAAAATAATCATATCTAAATCATCATCATATGGAAATGTCATAGACTACAATTGCAAGAACAGATCACTTTGGGGTCATATGTTAACAGAATGTGTAATTTAGCCTATTAAACACAAAACAATGTTTAAAGTCTGATGACGGGGGGGGGACTGTTGCCTATTTCACCCACATTTTATTTTAGCAAATAAGTTGAGTGTAGCTCCAACAGTTAACTACATCGCATAAGTAATTATTAACTGAAAACACTACCTATATTTCAATTTAGTTCAACTGCCATCAAGCCACTGCTACATTTGTATTAAATTGCTAGTTAAACTACATGTAGTTCACTACTCCATAACACCACTTCTTCGAGATAGGGGGCGCTCTTTTAATTTTTGGATAAAAAACGTTCCCATTTTAAACAAGATATTTTGTCACGAAAAGATGCTCGACTATGCATGTCATTGACAGCTTTGGAAAGAAAAAACTGACATTTCCAAAACTGCAAAGATATTATCTGTGAGTGCCCCAGAACTAATGCTACAGGCGAAACCAAGATGAAGTTTCATACAGGAAATGCCCCAGATTCTGAAGGCGCTGTGTTCCAATGTCTCCTTATATGGCTGTGAATGCGCCATGCCCTTTCTGTCGTTTCCCCAAGGTGTCTGCAGCATTGTGACATATTTGTAGGCATATCATTGGAAGATTGACCATAAGAGACTACATTTACCAGGTGTCCGCCCGGTGTCCTGCGTCGAAATTATTGCGTAATCTCCAGGTCCACGCCCGTTCCATTTCTTCAGAGAAGAAACTAAACTGCCACGAATGACTTATCATCGAATAGATATGTGAAAAACACCTTGAGGATTGATTCTAAACAACGTTTGCCATGTTTCTGCCGATATTATGGAGTTAATTTGGAAAAGAGTTTGCGTTTTAATAACTTAATTTTTGTTTTTTTTCTTACCCAAACGTGATGAAGATAACGGAGCGATTTGTCTACACAAATAATATTTTTGTAAAAACGGAACATTTGCTATCTAACTGAGAGTCTCCTCATTGAAAACATCCGAAGTTCTTCAAAGGTAAATTATTTAATAATAATAATAATAATATATGCCATTTAGCAGACGCTTTTATCCAAAGCGACTTACAGTCATGTGTGCATACATTCTACGTATGGGTGGTCCCGGGAATTGAACCCACTACCCTGGCATTACAAGCGCCATGCTCTACCAACTGAGCTACAGAAGGACTTTATTGAATGTTTTTGCTGGTTTTTGTGAAAATGTTGCCTGCTAATGGTAACGCTAAATGCTAACGCTGAACGCTAAATGCTAAATGCAAGTTTGCTATGGTTGAGAAGCATATTTTGAAAATCTGAGATGACAGTGTTGTTAACAAAAGGCTAAGCTTGAGAGCAAATAGATTCATTTAATTTCATTTGCGATTTTCATGAATAGTTAACATTGCATTATGGTAATGAGCTTGAGGCTGTATTCACGATCCCGGATCTGGGCTGGCTCGACGCAAGAAGTTAACAAAAGGCTAAGCTTGAGAGCAAATATATTTATTTCATTTAATTTGCGATTTTCATGAATAGTTAACGTTGCGTTATGCTATAATGAGCTTGCCTAGAGAATTACACTCCTGGATACAGGTTTTTTTCGTAGCCAAACGTGATGAACTAAACGGAGCAATTTGTCCTACACAAATAATATTTTTGTAAAAACTGAACATTTGCTATCTAACTGAGTCTCCTCATTGAAAACATCTGAAGTTCTTCAAAGGTAAATTATTTTATTTGAATGCTTTTCTTGTTTTTGTGAAAACGTTGCATGCTGAATGCTACGCTAAATGCTATGCTAAATGCTACGCTAAATGCTACGCTAAATGCTACGCTAAATACTACGCTAGCTATCAATAATCTTACACAAATGCTTGTTTTGCTATGGTTGAAAAGCATATTTTTAAAATCTGAGATGACAGTGTTGTTAATAAAAGGCTAAGCTTGAGAACTAGGATATTTATTTCATTTCATTTGCGATTTTCATGAATAGTTAACGTTGTGTTATGGTAATGAGCTTGAGGCTGTATTCACGATCCCGGATCCGGGATGGCGAGAATCAAGAGGTTAATTTATATTTTACACAAGTCGTACTTTGAAATAAGACAAACAAATAAAGGATGTCAAATCGATTGCGTAAACTCACTTCTGCTGTGAAGCCTGCAGTGTAGCTGGCTTGGTCCAAGTGGCTATCGGAGGGTCTAATTAGCCCCTACATCCTCCATCATTTTCACTCCCTCAACTTTGGGACACCTGTGCATATGGCGGAGGCGCGCATTAAGAAGAAAAATTGACGACAGAGGGGAAGATTTGGGATTCAACTATGCTGTCCACTTTCCACTGATTGTGCATGTCTGTCATGTCTGTGCATAGCCTATACCTTGGGCGATACTGTAGGGATTGATTGTGCATGTCTGTCATGTCTGTGCATAGCCTATACCTTGGGCGATACTGTAGGGATTGATTGTGCATGTCTGTCATGTCTGTGCATAGCCTATACCTTGGGCGATACTGTAGGGATTGATTGTGCATGTCTGTCATGTCTGTGCATAGCCTATACCTTGGGCGATACTGTAGGGATTGATTGTGCATGTCTGTCATGTCTGTGCATAGCCTATACCTTGGGCGATACTGTAGGGATTGATTGTGCATGTCTGTCATGTCTGTGCATAGCCTATACCTTGGGCGATACTGTAGGGATTGATTGTGGATGTCTGTCATGTCTGTGCATAGCCTATACCTTGGGCGATACTGTAGGGATTGATTGTGCATGTCTGTCATGTCTGTGCATAGCCTATACCTTGGGCGATACCGTAGGGATTGTTTGTGGATGTCTGTCATGTCTGTGCATAGCCTATACCTTGGGCGATACTGTAGGGATTGATTGTGCATGTCTGTCATGTCTGTGCATAGCCTATACCTTGGGCGACACTGTAGGGATTGATTGTGGATGTCTGTCATGTCTGTGCATAGCCTATACCTTGGGCGACACTGTAGGGATTGATTGTGGATGTCTGTCATGTCTGTGCATAGCCTATACCTTGGGCGATACCGTAGGGATTGATTGTGGATGTTATGGTTTTCCTGTTCAGTTTGATATGCTGTGACACATCTTTCCACCTCATTTCAAAGTACATTTAGATATAAATTTTGTACAGTAAAACATCACTTCATTTTAAAGTGCTACACATGCTCTGATGTCCAGTTTGTGTGTGTGTGTGTGTGTGTGTGTGTGTGTGTGTGTGTGTGTGTGTGTGTGTGTGTGTGTGTGTGTGTGTGTGTGTGTGTGTGTGTGTGTGTGTGTGTGTGTGTGTGTGTGTGTGTGTGTGTGTGTGTGTGTGTGACTTGTCTGTCAGTGTGTGAATGTGCATTTGTGAGCATGCTTGGGCACATGGCTGTCTGTATGTTTATGTGTGCCTGCATGTGTTTACAGGGTTAAGAAATAAGTAAGAGAGAGAGAGAGAGAGAGAGAGAGAGAGAGAGAGAGAGAGAGAGAGAGAGAGAGAGAGAGAAGGATGGAGGAGACAGAAGTGGGGGATAGATGGAGGCAGTGCCTTGAAGTTGATGTGGCACACAAGGATGTCATTAAGATGCATGGTGTGTCAGAGACTAGAGCCTCCTCCTGGTCAAACCCATCTGTTATTGTCCACTCTCCTAACTGCTCATGATAACCATCGTGGCAGCACTACACCAAAGACACCCTCTTCATTAAACTGCTAGGCCAAATCACCTTTTACCTAATGAGACTTTTAACTCCGGTCTTATTGTCCACGGTATCTCTTTTCATTTCACTCATCCTCTTTTTTGACAAATCTTGATCCTCAATATCGTAAATGTTAATGTAAAATAATTACAGACATTCTTACAGTTAAGGATGTGTTGAATCATTTGTTGATATTTGAATAGCTAAACTCAGACATGAGATCAGTGATCAGTGAAAGAAGTCTTTCCACTGGGGAGATCTACAGTGAGACTTAATCTAACGCACTGTTACCTTGCACCTTGAATGAGATTTAATCTAATACACTATTACCTTGTGCCTTGAATGAGATCCATCACTTCAGGAATAATGAGAAGTGTGATGATTAAGTATAAATACATGCATATGCAGTGGAGAACAGGAAAATATACATTGTTTTCAGTTGTTGGCCACTGGATGTTGTTAGCATGACATTCTGGAGTCTCTGTTGTGGAACTGGTACCTGACATTCTGGAGTCTCTGTTGTGGAACTGGTACCTGACATTCTGGAGTCTCTGTTGTGGAACTGGTACCTGACATTCTGGAGTCTCTGTTGTGGAACTGGTATCTGACATTCTGGAGTCTCTGTTGTGGAACTGGTACCTGACATTCTGGAGTCTCTGTTGTGGAACTGGTACCTGACATTCTGGAGTCTCTGTTGTGGAACTGGTACCTGACATTCTGGAGTCTCTGTTTTGGAACTGGTACCTGACATTCTGGAGTCTCTGTTTTGGAACCGGTACCTGACATTCTGGAGTCTCTGTTGTGGAACCGGTACCTGACAATCTGGAGTCTCTGTTGTGGAACTGGTACCTGACATTCTGGAGTCTCTGTTGTGGAACTGGTACTTGACATTCTGGAGTCTCTGTTGTGGAACTGGTACCTGACATTCTGGAGTCTCTGTTGTGGAACTGGTACCTGACATTCTGGAGTCTCTGTTGTGGAACTGGTACCTGACATTCTGGAGTCTCTGTTGTGGAACTGGTGCCTGACATTCTGGAGTCTCTGTTGTGGAACTGGTACCTGACGTTCTGGAGTCTCTGTTGTGGGACTGGTACCTGACATTCTGTAGTCTCGGTTGTGGTACTGGTACCTGACATTCTGGAGTCTCTGTTGTGGAACTGGTACCTGACATTCTGGAGTCTCTGTTGTGGAACTGGTACCTGACGTTCTGGAGTCTCTGTTGTGGAACTGGTACCTGACGTTCTGGAGTCTCTGTTGTGGTGCTGGTTCCTGACATTCTGGAGTCTCTGTTGTGTTACTGGTGCCTGACATTCTGGAGTCTCTGTTGTGGAACCGGTACCTGACGTTCTGGAGTCTCTGTTGTGGAACTGGTACCTGACGTTCTGGAGTCTCTGTTGTGGTGCTGGTTCCTGACATTCTGGAGTCTCTCTTGTGGTGCTGGTACCTGACATTCTGGAGTCTCTGTTGTGGTGCTGGTTCCTGACATTCTGGAGTCTCTCTTGTGGAACTGGTACCTGACATTCTGGAGTCTCTGTTGTGGTGCTGGTTCCTGACATTCTGGAGTCTCTGTTGTGGAACTGGTACCTGACATTCTGGAGTCTCTGTTTTGGAACTGGTACCTGACATTCTGGAGTCTCTTTTGTGGTGCTGGTTCCTGACATTCTGGAGTCTCTGTTGTGGAACTGGTACCTGACATTCTGGAGTCTCTGTTTTGGAACTGGTACCTGACATTCTGGAGTCTCTTTTGTGGTGCTGGTTCCTGACATTCTGGAGTCTCTGTTTTGGAACTGGTACCTGACATTCTGGAGTCTCTGTTGTGGAACTGGTTCCTGACATTCTGGCTCCTCTGTTGGTTCTGGTTCCTGACATTCTGGCTCCTCTGTTGGTTCTGGTTCCTGACATTCTGGAGCCTCTGTTGTGACTGGTGCTGGCACCTCCAAGGCCTTTGATCAAGGCCTCTATTAAAAATTATTATTTAACAAGGCAAGTCAGTTAAGGACAAATTCTTACTCACAATGACAATCTACCCCAGCCAAGCCCTAACCAAATTATGTGCCGCCCTATGGGACTCTCAATCACAACCTGTTGTGATACAACCTGGAATTGAACCAGGGTCTGAAGTGAGACTTCTAGCACTGAGATGCCTTAAACTGCTGCGCCACTCGGGAGCCCCCTCTTACATAGGACCAATCAGATGAGGCTCTTATAGCTAGGACCAGGAGTCACATAAAGTGACAGGAAATGTGTTACCATCAGTGAGGCACAGCCACAAAGGCATTCAGGAGAGGATACCTTGGTTTGGTAATTTTGCCAAAAGAGGGTAGAGGGATATTTAACATGAGTGCTTTGAAGAACAGAGAGGATTTTCTCCTGTGAGACTTCTGAAGCATATTACTTTGTGACTTGATTAGCATCCTGTTTCATTATAAATGCATGCTAGGACCTCTTTGAAACTCCCGATAAAACATGATCACATTTATGATATTTCAAGGGGAAGAGATTAAAGGTCTGGTCGCATATAAAAGGCGTATAGGACACGTTCTTAACATCACTTTAAAGACATCGCACACCTACGTACGTCTGGAAGAAATGAGTGCTGTTATAATCTGCAATTAGCAAATGAATGCTTACGTGGTGAAAAAGGCTTGCAAATGGGGAAAAGAAACTCTGAAAATAATTTGTGAAGTTTGCAGAGTCGTTTAAAAAACGCCTCCGTTGCCATGGGTGTCTTGCGACCCTCCTGATGGCGTGTGTGGGTAGGCTCACAGAACTGATGTCTCCGGATGTGCCCAATATCTCTGCCATGCTCCACTCTCCACACAGTCTGGGGAGAGGGGGAAATGACCTCCCTTGGCTACGACTGAATTAAAAACAAGCCTCTGTGTTATCAGACCATCTGTCATCGGCTCACTGTGCTCACACAGCAGACTGTTAACTGTGAACGTGAGATTTACTCAGAATTGCTGTGGAAGGTAATGAGCATACATCTAGACCCACTGTAGGCTACGCATGAGAATACACAGTTCGAAATCCTGTCATCATGATTTAATAATGAATCTAGTTTGTGTTGGAAGAGAAGTATGTGGCAAGCTGTGCTACTGTTCTGTAGATACTCTCCAATGAGCTTGTGATCGATAACAGAGAATAAGACATTTATGAATGATTAAGGCATATGCATCCTGGTGTAAAGTAAAAGTTAACTAGCTAGATGGTTAGGTGTAATACCATGTACAGCGCATTGAGAAAGAGCCCATGACTTTTGACATTATGTTACTTTACAGCGTTGCTCTAAAATGGAATTAATTGTTTTTGTCACCATCATCTATCTTCCCACAATACCCCATAATGACAAAGCAAAAACAGGTTTTTAGACATTTTTATTCAGACACTTTATTCAGACCTCTTACACAGTACTTTGATCAAGCACCTTTGGCAGCGATTACAGCCTCGAGGCTTCTTGGGTATGACGCTACAAGCTTGGCACACCTGTATTCGGGGAGTTTCTCCCTGGCAAGTCAGTTAAAAATTTTTTTTTTTTTACAATGACGGCCTACCCCAGCCAAAACCTAACCGGAATGGCGATGGGACAATTGTGCGCCGCCCTTTGGGACTCCCAATCACGGTCGGTTGTGATACAGCCTGGAATCAAACCAAGGTCTATACTGATGCCTTTAGCGCTGAGATCCTCTCAAGCTCTGTCAGGTTGGATGGGGTGCGTCGCTGCACGCTATTTTCAGGTCTCTCCAGAGATGTTAGATCGGATTCCAGTCCAGACTCTGGCTGGGCCACTCAAGGACTTCCATAGACTTTTCTAGAAGCCACTCCTGCGTTGTCGTTAGGGCCGTTGTCCTGTTGGAAGGTGAACCTTTGCCCCTGTCTGAGGTCCTTCCTGAGTGCTCTGGAGCGGGATCTCTCTGTGCTTTGCTCTGTTCATCTTTCCCTCAATCCTGACTAGTCTCCCAGTCCCTGCCACTGAAAAACATCCCCACAGCATGATGCTTCCACCACCATGCTTCACTGTAGGGATGGTGCCATGTTTCCTCCAGACATGACGCTTGGCATTCAGGCCAAAGACTTCAATCTTGTTTTCATCAGACCAGAGAATCTTGTTTAGGTGTCTTTTGGCAAACTCGAAGCGGGCTGCCATGTGCCTTTTACTGAGATGTGGCTTCCATCTGAACACTCTACCATAAAAACCTGGTTGCTGGAGTTCTGCAAAGATGGTTATCCTTCTGGAAGGTTCTCCCATCTCCACAGAGGAACTCTGGAGCTCTGCCAGAGTGACCATCGGGTTCTTGGTCACCTCCCTGACCAAGGCCCTTCTCCTTCGATCGCTCAGTTTGGCCAGCTCTAGGAAGAGTCTTGTTGGTTCCAAACTTCTTACATTTAAGAATGATAGACACCACTGTGTCCTTGGGGACCTTCAATGCTGTCGACATTTTTTGGAACCCTTCCCCAGATCTGTGCCTCTACACAATCCTGTTTTGGAGCTCTACGGACAATTCCGTCGACCTCATGGCTTGGTTTTTGCTCTGACATGCACTATCAACTTTGGGACCTTATATATACATGTGTGTGCCTTTCTAAATCATGTCCAATCAATTGGATTTACCACAGGTGGACTCCAATCAAGTCGTAGAAACATAAATCATAAATGGAAACAGTCTCATACCAAAGTGTCTGAATACTAATGTTAATTTCTGTAATATCTTGAATTTCTAAAAACCTGTTTTCACATTGTCCTTATGGGATATTGTGTGTAGATTGATGAGGATTTTCATTTGATTTAATCCATTTTAGACTATAACGTAAAAAAAATGTGGAAAAAGGGAAGGGGTCTGAATACATTCCTAATGCACTTTATATCCCTTAATGCCTGGGGAAAGTACAATGGACATCTTCTGATTATTCTAACTTTCTAAGAAGGCTGTCTACTGTGGGTCTCTAGAGGTGAAACACTCTCCATACGTTGAATATGATTTATGAATGTATTGTATATGCAGTAGATGCAGGAATAGCATGAATAACAACAGGGTGTGTTGGAAGTGGAAGGTTTACGGTAATGAAATCTTGTCAGCCAGGTGATTGTCAAGCAAATAACTTCCGGTCTCACGGTAATTGACCATTAATTAACATGAACACATTTAGCATCTCGTGGCTTCCACACATATCCTACAAGGCACTGATGCAGACATTTGGAACATCCACATTTTAAAAAGTGGAATAAATCCATATAATATAGCCTGCATCTTCACAATAAATTCCTTATTTATTTTAGACAGGTCCGAAGGAACATTATATGAAGACAATGTAGCCTATCTCAGAAGAACGGAATAGCATACTCTAAGTTATGCACATTTTAGGCCCTGATCTGGACATGCCATATGGCTCTGGGCTACACTAGTTAATTTAGCAGACAAGATTAGCTTAGAATCCCATGGAATTATTTGATAGTATTTTATAGTATGAAGAATACAATTGAACATAGCTGAATAAAATAAAGGATAGCTTCTCCATACAATTTGAAGGAGTGCAGACCTGCGACTGTTCTGAGGTTAATAACAAAGAAACTGGTCCTCCTATATGCTTAATGTAGGTTATTTATGAAACTTTTTGGATACAAACGTTGGGCTATATGTTCAGATTTTTAATACATTGAAAGGCTGCATGATGCAACTCTCATAATGATTTGAAAAAAGCTCCTTGAAAGGCATGAGCTCTGCTTTGTTTTTTTTGCGCAGGCTGTAAACATTACATCAGTCACTCATTCACAATTTGACAAGCACTTGATAATGCCTCGAACTTGCCGCGGTATCCCCTTTGTGTGGCTGGAATGCCCCCTAAAAAAATCCATGCCTTTTGAAGCAAGTGGCCTTTGTTCCCTTGGGCTGAATATAATCATTATAATTCCATTCCCCAGGCTGCGTGCTCCAAAGCAACTCTCATTTACAGTTGAAGTCGGAAGTTTACATACACTTAGGTCGGAGTCATTAAAACTACTTTTTCAACCACTCCACAAATGTATTGTGAACAAACTATAGTTTTAGCAAGTCGGTTAAGACATCTAACTAGTGCACGACACAAGTAATTTTTACAACAGTTGTTTACAGACAGATTATTTCACTTATAATTCACTGTATCACAATTCCAGTGGGTCAGAAGTTTACATACACTAAGTTGACTGTGCCTTTAAACAGCTTGGAAAATTCCAGAAAATGATCTCATGGCTTTAGGAGCTTCTGATAGGCTAATTGACATCATTTGTCACGAATATTACCGAAGGTGACTCCCCTTCTTGTTCGGGTGGCGCTCGGCGGTCGTCGTCGCCGGTCTACTAGCTATCGCCGATCTGTTGTTCTGTGTTCGTCTGTTTTGTTGTTTGAGTGTATTTTGTTGGCTTTTGGGATTCACGCTGTCCGTTTATATTTCTGTTCATTTGTGTTTCACTTTTGTACATGTTATGTTTCCCGGACATTAAAGCGTGTTGTTTTTCCCACATCTTTTGCTCTCTGCGCCTGACTCCACACCTCTTCACTCATTTACCGTAACATAATTTGAGTCAATTGGAGGTGTACCTGTGGATTTATTTCAAGGACTACCTTCAAACTCAGTGCCTCTTTGCTTGGCATCATGGGAAAATCAAATGAAATCAGCAAAGACCTCAGAAACAAAATTATAGACCTCCACAAGTCTGGTTCATCCTTGGGAGCAATTTCCAAATGCCTGAAGGTACCACGTTCATCTGTACAAACTATATTACGCAAGTATAAACACCATGGGACCATTCAGCCGTCATACCACTCAGGAAGGAGACGTGTTCTGTCTCCTAGAGATGAACGTACATTGGTGCAAAAAGTGAAAGTCAATCCCAGAACAACAACAAAGGACCTTGTGAAGATGCTGGAGGAAACACGTACAAAAGTATATATATCCACAGCAAAACGAGTCCTATATCGATATAAGAAAGGAAGAAGCCACTGCTCCTAAACCGCCATAAAAAAGCCAGTTTGCAACCGCACATGGGGACAAAGATCGTACTTTTTGGAGAGATGTCCTCTGGTCTGATGAAACAACATTTTTACTATTTGGGCATAATGACTATCGTAATGTTTGGAGGAAAAAGTGGGAGGCTTGCAAGCCGAAGAACACCATTATGTGGATATATTGAAGCAACATCTCAAGACATCAGTCAGCAAGTTAAAGCTTGGTCGCAAATGGGTCTTCCAAATCGACAATGACCCCAAGCATACTTCCAAAGTTGTGGCAAAATGGGACAACATTTTTTTAAGGACAACAAAGTCAAGCTATTAGAGTGGCCATCACAAAGCCCTGACCTCAATCCTACTGAAAATTTGGGGGCAGAACTGAACAAGCATGTGCGAGAAATGAGGCCTACAAACCTGACTCAGTTACACCAGCTCTGTCAGGGGGAATGCGCCAACATTCACCCAACTTATTGTGGGAAGCTTGTGGAAGGCTCCTGAAACATTTGACTCAAGTTAAACAATTTAAAGGCAATGCTGCCAAATACTAATTACATGTATTTAACTTCTGACCCACTGGGAATGTGATGGAAGAAATAAAAGCTGAAATAAATCCTCCTCTCTACTATTATTCAGACATTTCACATTCTTGAAATAAAGTGGTGATCCTAACTGACATTTGACAAGGAATTTTTACGTAGATTAAATGTCAGGAATTGTGAAAAACTGAGTTTCAATGTATTCGGCTAAGGTGTATGTAAACTTACGACTTCAACTGTACATGGATCTCTCAGTTAGCTCAATTATCATTAGCCTTGTAGCCTTTCTCAAAGGCTACATGTGAAGACAGACCTTTCGGACAACTGCACATGCCCTTATTCAATACCGTCTTTATTCAATTGAAGATATTGTAAGAACTGTCCACTTTTCATCAGCCAACAAGATAAATACGCCTAACGAACAGCAAAAGCATTAGCCTATGTCAATCTACTATCCCACATAGTACAAAAGTTGACTTATTCTATTCTTTGCCAGAAATAAATATTTGAAACATCGTCAGGGTCAAGTGTCAATGGGCAGTGGTTAGGACAGAGTCAAGCGCAGGACACAGAACTGAGTAAAAGACGTACTTTACTCGAAAAGAAACAACAAATATTTCCATGCAGGGAAAACACACCGGCTCACAGAAGTCTTGAACACTAACAAAGAACAAACACGCACAAAACCATGTGGGAACGACATGGTTTTGTGCATGTTATAACGTAATGGGAACTAGGTGTGTAGAATCAAGACAAAACAAATGGAAAAAGAAATGTAGATCGGTGGCCACTTTAGTTGATACTGTCAAGGCTCAGGAGAAGACCCTGATGCAGACAGTTCCTAAGTAAAAAAAGTTTATTACCAAAACAGGGGGCCAGGCAAACGACAGGTCAAGGGCAGGCAGAGGTCAGTAGTCCAGAGCAGTGTCCGAAAGGTACAGAACGGCAGACAGGCTCATGGTCCAGGCAGGCAGATGTCAGTAACCCAGTGTGGTGTGACAAGGTATAGAATGACAGGCAAGGTCAGGGCAGGCAGAATAGACAAAAACCGGGAACGCTAGAAAACAACAACTAGAGACAGACATGAGGACGGGGGAGAAAAACGCTGTTAGGCTTGACAAACAGAGAACACAGGTATAAGTACACGGGGGATAATGAGGAAGATGGGCAACACCTGGAATGGGGTGGAAACAAGCACAAAGACAGGTGAAACAGATCAGGTTGGGACAGATACAAACATTATCAAAACATATACTGTAGGCCTATGGGCTAGGCTACATGAGTTGTGCGACTTTGGTTTGAAAAAGTCACAAAAACAACATTTGTGTAACGGCTGTCTTGGGTGGAAGAAGGATCGGACCAAAGCATGGTAAGTGTTCATGATGATGTTTAATTAAAACTCAGAACACTAAACAATAAATGACTACGTGAATTTACCAAAACTGAAGCAGTACCGTGTGGCCCAAACACTCACATGGAAACAAACACCCACAAACCAAAAGTGAAATCCAGGCTACCTAAGTATGATTCTCAATCAGAGACAACTAACGACACCTGCCTCTGATTGAGAACCATACTAGGCCGAACACAAAAACCAACATTGTAAAACTAACAGACTAAACTGCCCACCCCAACTCACGCCCTGACCATACTATAACAAAGAATAAAATAACAGAACTATGGTCAGAACGTGACAATGTGCTGGGCTAATATATAATGATGATATATAATTCACAAGTGGTAGGCTAATATTGTCACCCATTAGATTATTATTGATTTAATCTTGTCTTTACATGTATTAAATAAAATGTGTGACATTTGTTTTGATTTAGAATGGACCATTATCATGCACCTGCCACAGAACAGAGGCAGGGGGGGAAAATATATGTCATCTATGCACTTAAATAGCAGAGGACACTTTACCCGTGGTTCATTTTTATGCCAGCCAGGTAGGCTATACTCCTGTTGTAAAGAGAAGGAAAGTTGAGAAATAATTGCATTGATGTCAGAGTGATTAGAGGGACAATAGAGTGCTGAGTACCAGGCAGGTAGCAAGATTGGTAGGCTGCTAATGACCATCGGCAGCATCAGAGCTTGGAGAAGCCTAATTATTTAGGATTTGACTGCCGTCATGACTCATGACCGCCAGTGTGGTGGTAATACGGTCACCGTAACAGCCCTAGGTTAACCTATAGAGTTGCTATAACAGAGCAGTTATTCAAATATTTTCAGCACTGAACCAACATTACTGTAGCAAGGTTGTTGTTTTTTGTATTGTTTTTATTCCAATTGATAGCTAGTTTCAGTGAGAATTGTTTCTGCTTGATCACCAGTGTTGAACTTCTAAATACGAGTCTACAACTGTGTGATGGCATATATTATTATATACTGTAAGATTATATTTTATTATAGTATTATATTATTATAATGATATATTATTTTTGAGTGGCCAATATCTCCAAAGAGGACATTCCTGGGGAAATGCTTTCACAGAGTGGGTCCACAGGGATTTACTGTGAAGTGTTTAAGCAGCCCAGGTTTATGCTGCCGTGTCCAATTTATAGGGACCACTATAGAGCACCAGATCCATCTCTGCCAGAACAATTCCCTTCAGTGAGAACACACAACACAGCTCTGCACAACTCCAGTTGGGGTTGACCCTGATACGAATGAATGCCTGATGAACTCCAAGCTTTCAAGACAGCCTGATGAACTCCTAGCCATCAAGACAGCCTGATGAAGCTGCAGCTTATGTGTCGAGAGTGGGGACATTAATGGTAAAGCATGCAACATCTAGAGTACTTGAGGAGTTTTGTGTTTATGTGTGGTGGTGGTGGGGTGGTGGGCGGCTTCCTGTATATTCAGTGACTTAACTCATCCATCACAACAGTGCACTGAACGCATGAAGTGAGACAAAATGATTCTGTTGTGAGCCAACACTGACACAACACCAGAGCACATTAGGCAAAGTGAAGATGAGTGACGTTCTTTGAAGAATACAATATTTGACTATTATATAATTATGTGGGTGTGATGCAGTGGTGGCTTTTGAGGGGAGGACGGCTCATAATAATGGTTGAAATGGAGCGAATGGAATGGCATCAAATCATGTTTTTGATTTATTTCATACCATTCCACTTATTCCGCTCCAGTCATTACCACAGGCCCGTTCTCCCCAATTAAGGTGCCACCAACCTCCTGTGGTGTGATGAAAAATGCCTGACCTTGATGATGAACGACTGAGCCAAAATCTAAAATTAAACAGATTGCATCCCTATTCTCCATTCCCCACTGTTTTATTTCACCTTCCGTCTACAACGAGTAAACGTTCTCAGGCCCATCAACTGGGGCAAGTAGGAGTAGCCTATTTGAGCTAGGGCTGGGACAGCCAAGCCAGAAGAAGTGGCTACATTATATAATAGTGTGTTGTACTGTGCAGCACCTTGAGAGACCAGTGTGAGAAACAGGGCAGCTGCTACTAGCTGAAGTAGCGATCTGGATAAGCCAATTTAATACCAGCTTCTTCAAACACGGTGCCAGTTCTAGTCAAAGGTTAATGAAAGGGCACCTGGTTGTGAGAATGAAGACATG
The DNA here is from genome assembly GCF_021184085.1 of Oncorhynchus gorbuscha. NCBI lineage: Eukaryota > Metazoa > Chordata > Actinopteri > Salmoniformes > Salmonidae > Oncorhynchus > Oncorhynchus gorbuscha. Next base: position 68,244,059 of record NC_060190.1, on the reverse strand, counting down.
ACAGCAGAGAGAAGACTAGGATTAGCCTTCTCTCATATCAAAGGATCCCTCGCCAGCAAGGCTCACTGGCGGCTTTGTGTGGAAATCTGACTCCACCGTATAGCTGGGACTCGGAGGAGACACTGGTTCTCTACCTCACTCTCTCCTTGTCATCCTGTTAATGTTATTACCCCTGCAGTGTCTGATAAAAAGTAGGTTTGTTGTTGTACATTCGGGAAAAGTATTCAGACCCCTTGACTTTTCCACATTTTGTTACGTTACAGCCTTATTCTAAAATGGATTAAATTGTTCTGTTGAAAGGTGAACATTCGCCCCAGTCTGAGGTCCTGAGCGCTCTGGAGAAGGTTTTCATCAAGGATCCTTCTGTACTCTGTTCATCTTTCCCTTGATCTTGACTAGATTACCAGTACCTGCCACTGAAAAACATCCCCACAGCATGATGCTGCCATGCTTCACCTTAGTGATGGTGCCAGGTTTCCTCCAGACGTGACTCAGGCCAAAGAGTTCAATCTTAGTTTCATAAGACCAGAGAATCTTGTTTTTATGCTCAGAGAGTCCTTACGGTCACTTTTGGCAAACTCCAAGCGAGCTGTTATGTGCCTTTTACTGAGGAGAGGCTTCCGTCTGGCCACTATACCATAAAGGCCTGATTGGTGGAGTGCTAAAAGAGATGTTTGTCCTTCTGGAAGGTTCTCCAATCTCCACGGAATAACTCTTGTCAGAGTGAACATCGGGATCTTGGTCACCTCCCCAACCAAGGCCCTTCTCCCCCGATTGCTCAGTTTGGGCAGCCCTAGGAGGAGTCTTGGTGGTTCCAAACTTCTTCCATTTCACAATGATGGAGGCCACTGTGTTCTTGGGGACCTTCAATGATGCAGAAATGTTTTGGTACGGACAATTCCAATGACCTCGTGGCTTGTTTTTTGCTTTGACATTCAGTGTCAACTGTGGGACCGAATATAGACAGGTGTGTGCCTTTCCAAATCATGTCAAATCAATTGAATGTACCGCAGGTGGACTCCAATCAAGTTGTAGAAACATCTAAAAAATTATCAATGCAAACAGGATGTACCTGAGCTCAAGTTTAAGTCTCAAAGCAAAGGGTCTGAATACATATGTAAATAAGATACTCCTGTTGGGTTTTTAAAACTATTTTGCAAACATTTCTAAAACACCTTTTTGCTTTGTCATTATGGGATATTGTAATAATGTAGCTATGAGTCGGGAAGCTGGTGAAACGTTTAACAAAACAAAACCAGGAACGAGACAATTCCATGTGGCTACAAAGGAATAATACCAACTGGTGAATGAACATCAGAGAGTGACAAAAGGAGAGGAAATTATGAAGGTAATGAAGTCCAGGTGTGAATCATGACGATGAACAGGTCTGCGTAATGATGAATCCCAGGACCGGTGGTTAGTATTCCCACAATGTCGTACACCGAAGGGGAGGAGCAGGAGAAGATGTGACAGTATCCCCATCTGATGCGCGGCTCCAGCCGCAGGATGACTCCGACCAGAGGGACGACCCCAAGGACGAGGAGCGGGTCAGTCCAGGCGGCGAAGGTTGAAATCACTGATGATGTCGGGGGTCCAGAATGTCCTCCAACGGAACCCAACACCGCTCCTCTGGGCCATACCCTTCCCAGTCCACCAGATACTGGAGCTGACCCCCACAACATCAAGAGTCCAGTATGGATCTGACAGTGTATGCCTGGCTCCCCTCGATGTCCAGGGGGGGTGGAGGTGTATCGTGGGGCACAGTACCAGCTAGGTGACTAGGAACCACAGGCCTGAGAAGAACATTAAAGGAGGGGGGTATACGATAGTGAATGGGTAGTTGTAACCTGTTCGTCACCTTGTTGACCCTCCGGAGAACCTTGAAAGGCCCCACAAACTGGGTTCTCAGTTTTTTGCAGGGTAGGCGGAGTGGGAGGTTCCTGGTAGAGAGCCAGATGCGGTCCCTAGGATGGATCACACGGATCTCACTGCGGCGGCGGTCTGCCTGTTCTTTCTGACGATGGACGGCGCATTGGAATCTCCACACCTCCTCTGAGCACCAGAACCACCATCTACAGCACGGGCCGTGGTCTGGCTCGGGGTCCACAGGGCCAGGGCCGGCTGGAAACCCAAAACATAGTCAATGGATAGATGTGACAGATGTGACCAAGGTCGCTGAGGCATGGGAAGCGGTAGGAGCATTCCGGGAGGGACTTGGTTTGAGAACATATGGAACAGGAGTTGACAAACCGAGTGACATCCTGCACCAAGGTGGGCCACCAGTACTTCTCAGCGATGGAGTCTATGGTGTGAGAAATACCTGGATGTCCAGCTACAACAGCTGTGTCAGCAGCCGGTCAGCAGCCGGTCCCTTATCCCTGTGGGAATGTAGATGCGCTCGGGAGGACAATTCCGGGGTGCGGGCTCCCCCTCTAGAGCCTGGCGGATGTCCACATCTACGACCCAAACCACTGGACCTACGATTCGGGAGGATGGAATTATGGGTGCCCTCTGGACAGGAACCTCTCCCGAATCGTAGATACGGGACAGGGCATCGGCCTTGATGTTCTTAGAAACTGGGCGATAGGTCAGCGTGAAGTCGATCCTGGTGAAGAAAAGTTCCCCATTGGCTTGGCGCAGATTCATTATCCTCGCTGTCCGTGTGTACTCTAGGTTCCGATGGTCGGTGAGGATGACGATTGGTTCCTTGCCACCCTCAAGCCAGTGTCCCCACTCTTCTAATGCCAACTTCACCGCCAGGAGCTCCGGATTGCCGATGTCGTTATTCCTCTCTGCGGAGGACAGTTTCTTGGAGAAAAAAGCACAAGGATACAATGTCAATGGGTTACCCTGTCTTTGTGACAAAACTACTCCCACTCCCACCTCAGATGCGTCTACCTCAACCACAAAAGGTAGCGTGGGATCTGGGTGTTTTAGCAAGGGGGCGGCGGTGAAACACCCCTTGAGGAGACAAAATGTCTCGTTGGCTGTTAGGTGAGAGGGGCGGCGACGGCGCTGAAGTTTCTGATGAAGCAGCGGTGGAAGTTGTCAAACCCCAAAAACCGTTGTCAACCTTTGATGGTGGTTGGGACTGGCCTAGACCTTACTGCATCTACCTTCTTGTCCTCCATCTTCACTCCCTGCGGGCTGATTTGGTAACCCAAGAAGGATACAACCCACTGATGGAATTGGCACTTCTCTGCCTTGACGAACAGGTGACTGGCCAAGAGGAGTTCCAGGACTGTTCAAACCTGGGTGATGTGATCTTCCAGGTTGGTCGAGAAGATCAGTAGGTGTCATCGATGTGTACAGTCACCTAACGGCCGAGCATGTCTCTGAACACCTCGTATGACGAATGCTTGGAACACTGATGGAGCATTGGCTAAGCCAAAGGGCATAACCAAGCACTCGTTATGCCCAGACATTGTGCTTAACGCCATCTTCCACTCATCCCCCTCCCGGATGCGGATTGTAGATTGTAGGCACTCCGCAAGTCTATTTTGGTGAAGAACTGGGCCCCGCGGAGATGCTCGATTGCTGAAGGCACCAGCGGGAGAGGATACCGATACTTCTTTGTGATGTCATTGACGCCACGGTAATCGATACATGGGCGTAATCCTCCTTCCTTCTTGGCCACGAAGAAGAAATCCGCCAACGTCGATGTAAAGATGAAACCCTGTTCGAGTGTCGCTTGAATATAATCCTCCATGGAGTCTCAGCCACAGACAGAGGGTAGATGCGTCTGTGCGGAGGTGTAGCACCGGAAAACAAGTTGATGGCACAGTCCCAGGGGCAATGAGGAGGGAGACAGGTAGCATGGGTCTTGGAGACTCCCTCCCTTAGGTCCTGGTATTCCTTTGAGATGTTGGGCTAAAGGGCATCACAGGACTCTCAACCAACATAGAACCACAGGGTACAGGGAAACAGGTCCTCTTGCATTCAAGTCAGCAGTCTGTGATTCTCATCCTCGACCATGAGATGGTAGGGTCATGGCGTTGGAGCCAAGGGAGGCTGAGGATGATTTTGGTAACTGGTGCACTGGTGATGAAGAAGGGCATGTTCTCCTGGTGATTGGACTCCACGGTGAGGATGAGTGGTTGAGTGATGTGTGTGATGGTTCCAGATCCTAATGGCCGACAGTGGAGACCTTGAACCAGAAAAGGAGAGGAGAGCGTATCGATGGTAATGTTGAGGGAGGAGGCAAGAGTCTGATAAATAAAGTTCCCCACAGTGTCAGAATCCACTAAAGCTGTGGACACAGTACATGGGGGACAGTCAGCCCGAGTGATGGACACCATAAAGAGTCTAGCAGGAAAAGCTGAATCTGGAATGGAGGGAACATCACGTGACCGTCCCTCTGCTCTAGTGGATCCCGAATTCTGAAGTACCAGACACAGCTGGAGCTTGTGCCCTCCTTGCCCACAGTACAGACATAGCCCCAACTGTATCTGTCTGCATCGTTCTGCCGCGGAAAGTTGTGTGTCCCCTACCTCCATGTGTTCAGGCTCTGATCCCGAGTGCTCGCCGAAGGAGGGATTGAAGCGATGAGAATGCCGACGCTCCCAGAGAAGGTTATCCAGAAAGATGGCCATCGCAATGAGTGCGTCCTCCTCGCATAGGCCTCTTCTAAATAGTGTGTGAGGCGCTGGCTCATTTCATCCACTGGAAGCTGCTACTGTCTGGAAGATGAGAGCCTACTCAGGAACCATCAGATTCCCCTGCTGTAGCCGAAGCTCACCTCCCTCTCTGCCCTTCAGGGGATGAGCCATGCTCTAGCTCCTCCTCTCCTCTCTCCCAGATGGCCGTAGCCCATTCCAATGCCCGCACGGTCAGCAGAGAACTAACCATGGCAAACTTAGACCTCTCGAGGGTGGGGGCTTTCTGGGTAGACTGGCTCTAGAGTATCCTCTGCTGCTGGGCTGCAACGTCTCTTGGGAGTTTTCAAGACGCTGCAGACTGTGGAGAACCTCTACCATAGCCGTCCCCAGTTGAGCCAGCTGGTCATGGTGTTGACGCAGAAGGTACCCTTGTTCGTTGACCTTCTGAGAGATATCCGATTTTCCTGCTATTTCCATGGTTTGAGTTGGTATTCTGTAATAATGGAGCTGTGAGTCGGGAAGCAGGTGCAGGTGAAACTTTTTTTAATTTTATTTTTTATTTCACCTTTATTTAACCAGGTAGGCTAGTTGAGAACAAGTTCTCATTTACAACTGCGCCCTGGCCAAGATAAAGCATAGCAGTGTGAACAGACAACAACACAGAGTTACACATGGAGTAAACAATAAACAAGTCATTAACACAGTAGAAAAAAGGAGTCTATATATATTGTGTGCAAAAGGCGGAGGTAGGCGAATAATTACAATTTAGCAGATTTACACTGGAGTGATACATTATCAGGATGATCATGTGCAAGTAGAGATACTGGTGTGCAAAAGAACAGAAAAGTAAATAAATAAAAACAGTATGGGGATGAGTTAGGTAAATTGGGTGGGCTATTTACAGATGGACGATGTACAGCTGCAGCGATCGGTTAGCTGCTCAGATAGCAGATGTTTAAAGTTGGTGAGAGAAATAAAAGTCTCCAACTTCAGCGATTTTTGCAATTCGTTCCAGTCACAGGCAGCAGAGAACTGGAAGGAAAGGCTGCCAAATGAGGTGTTGGCTTTAGGGATGATCAGTGAGATACACCTGCTGGTGTTACAGCCTATCATAGGGCTGTAAGTTAACAAAATGTGGAAAAAGATAAGTGGTCTGAATCCTTTCAAAATGCACTGTATGTATTATTGGCAACGATATCTGCCTCATTGCATTTAGCCGTGTTTATGAAGAGCTATGACCAGAGAGTGTGTATCTTAGTGTTGCATCACAAGTGTACAGGACGGATGGACATTGAGCACTTGTTCCTGAAATTACAATTTTGTTGTTCAGTTATCCATGATGCAACACAATGCCATCTAAAACAGTAGCCTGATCATTGCTCCACCGGTCTGTCCATCAAAATGGGCTTCAAACATTATTCCTCAAAATACAAATTTAATAGTAATGGCCGTACTGCTAAGGTGCAGAAAGAACCAAAGGGGAATGTTTTATTGCCTCTTTGTCTCTTTGTCAACAGGGTTTTGGAAAAGATCAGAGACCATGTTGGTTATTCCATAAAGGTGATGTATTTTCCCATTTATACTGTAAATAACATTACAATCAGCAGCGTTGTCAGGAACACACTGCCAGTCTGCCAGCAGGCCTGCAGTAGCACCATACTGTGGGATCAGCTCATCTGGGAGCACCAAAATCATTGTAGCGTCTCCCTCCAGTTGCTCTACTTTGGAACGAAAACTCAAGTATGTTTTTCTCTAACTACAGGTATGTGTTAGTTTCCACTTGTTAAAAAGTTACTGCAAATATTCTGGTCTGGTTTGAGGAGTTTGCTAACCTCTCTAGGGTATGTGGGACGCTAGCGTCCCATCTGGCCAACATCCAGTGAGGTTGCAGAGCACCACATTCATTTACAGAAATGCTCATTATAAAAATTCAGAAAACAAAACATATTTTACATAGGTTTAAAGATTAACTTCTTGTTAAACCAACCACAGTGTCATATTTATAAAATGCTTTTCGGTGAAAGCATACCTAGCCCAGAACATAGCCCAGTTGACAAATTATTACAAACAGTCACCAGCCAAGCAGAAGCATTACAAAACTCAGAAATAGAGATAAAATTAATCCCTTACCTTTGATGATCGTCATATGGTGTTAATCAGAAGACATTAATTTACTCAATAAATGCTACTTTTGTTCGATGAAGTCTCTATATATCCAAAAACCTCAGTTTTGTTAGCGTGTTTTCTTCAGGAATCCACAGGCTCAAACTCAGTCAAAACAATCAGACAAAAAAATCCTTATTATATCCTTAAAGTTCATAGAAACATATTAAACAATGTTTATATTCTAGCCAAAATGATCTATAATATTTCAACCGGACAATAACTTAGTCAATATAAAAGGTAAACAAGAAATGCACATGCGCCTGAAAAAACTCTGTGTCACGTTAGGGTCCACTCGTTCAGACTGGTCTTACTCCCTCATTTATAAGAATACAAGCCTAAAATGATGTTTAAAGACTGTTGACATCTAGTGGAAGGCATAGGAACTGCAAATGGAGTCCTATGTCAATGGATACTGTAATGGCATTGAATAGAAAACTACAGAACCAACAAAAAAAACTACTTCCAGAATGGATTTCAGTTCTGTTTTACTCACCTACACTATTTTAACAATTTTGGAAACTTTAGAGTGTTTTCCCTCCCAATCTACCAGTTATATGCATATCATATCTTCCTGGCCCAAGTAGCAGGCCGTTAAATTTGGGCATGCTTTTCATCCAAAATTCCGAATGCTGCCCCCTACCCTAGAGAGGCTAAGAGTGCTGTTGCTTCCTGTAATTCACTTCAGTGACAACAGGGATGCTAATCTCCGATATAGCCTGTGTGGAGTCATCACACTTACTCAAAATAATGGGAAATGTTTTCGAGTGATTCATAATAGGTTGTACCATTACTAAAAACTAAATTGGTGGCCAGCTGTGCATGAAATTATGCCCATTAGGATAATAACGTAATTTATTAGGGTAGTTAAGACAAGCACACGACAGTTATAGTTGTATCACTTGAAAAGGATCTCAAGTGTCCCTATTGATACAATGGTTAGTGGTTTCACACTGCACTGTAGACTACTGCAGGGCTCTAATTAACACAAGTTTATAATAGATCACCACATGGTCAGATGAGATTACCCTATTATGAGTGATCGTTAAAAACCTGATCAACAATATACTTATATTTCTATGATTTGATCATATCTGAGCTTGGCGGTAATGGCTCAGTGCAGCTCCAACCCTGGTAGCATTGTAAGTTGCTATGGTTGGTGTTATTATGGGTCAGATGTAACGCTGACCTGCAGTATACGTGTGAAACAAAGCTGCTTATGGTCCTTAGGCTAGATGTAAAAAGGTGAAATGTCTTCCAGAATATCAGACAGAGGATACCAGCCCATGGGATGTTTGAGGGGGTGAGGCGTGCTGCCGAGTCCTTACACTCTTAATTAACTTCAAGGTTGAATGTGTGAAATTTAATATAAGAAATTAAAAGATGTTAATTTCCAAACTAAGCTGCCTTGGCGGTGCCATGAATAAATTAAATTAGAAGTCTCATGGGTTAACATTCTCTCTTCCACTGTTATGTTCCTGACTAAATATTCAGGACAACATTTTAACTGAATGACTAGTGATCATGATTTAGCTAATTGAAGTTTACATCGACCAAAACATGGTATATGTATCTAATTACATGGCCAGGAAACCTATATGGGTCAATACCTACAGTATAACTGATTACATATAATACTTATGACCTCAACACTAACCTATCTGTTGTTTTCTATTATGTCACGGAACAAATGGTTGACATTAGAATGAAATCATTCCACTGACGTCAAAAGTCCCTGAAGTGGTATAATAATGTCCCTGAACAAGTGAAGTGCCCGTGGCCGGGTAGAGTGTCCCATGGCCGGGTATAGTGTCAATGGGCCGCTGTGGTGATCATGGCCTGTATAATGTCCATGTCCGGGTGTAGCGACCATGGTTGGGTGTTCAGGCAACATGTTGTAGACTAGAGCACTTCCCTCAATGACTTGATTAACTACAGTGAACATATGTATTAGAGCTCAAAACTTCCCAAGACTCCATTTTACTTCCCAAAGTACATAACGCAGCTTTAAGTTTCCTTGAAAGAACAAATATTTTCTGAAGAATGTGTAACAATCACACGGGACATAATCTGACAATATCTGAGTTTTTCAATATAATCTATTTCTATTCTATTCTATTACAAGATTAAACATTTTTAAAAACATTATTGCAAATGAAACATCCCAGATTTCAAGATGTAATTGAATTGCAGACGGTGCTTGATACCAATTGTGTTGTGTGCGACTGTGGGAGAAAAGCCCATTCTTAAAATAATCTCAAGGTACGATTTGTTTTGGCATTGTTGCATGAGTGAATAATTGATGCCAAATTGAAAACAAAAACAGGGGAACTGTGTAAAGGCAATAATTTAAGAGCAGAGCTCTGAAGCTGAAAATATTCAGTGAGGTATCTGAAACGCTGCATGAAAGCATCCGCTCAGTACTCCACTTGAAATTCTCATCACTGTGCAGGGGTTAGTTGTGAATATTAATATTTCAATGAGCCAAACATCAATAGATTCTCTTCTTTTCAAATAGAATACTGGCACTTGAGAGCAGGTTAGCTTTTGCATACATGTACTGTAGCAGGCCTTTTTGCAATGCCCTTGGCTGAACCGTTCTAGTCAACAATACCAGAAAATTAGAAAATATCTTTCAACAGAAAGGATCCAAGATACTGTTAATGGAACACAAACACACATGGTGTTTTTCATTATGACGAGGTGTTTGTCATTATGACGTGGTGTTTTTCATTACGACGTGGTGTTTTTCATTATGACGTGGTGTTTTTCATTACAATGTGGTGTTTTTCATTGTGACGTGGTGTGTTTCATTATGACGTGGTGTTTTTCATTACAATGTGGTGTTTTTCATTATGACGTGATGTGTTTCATTATGACGTGGTGTTTTTCATTACAATGTGGTGTTTTTCATTATGACGTGGTGTGTTTCATTATGACGTGGTGTTTTTGATTACAATGTGGTGCTTTTCATTATGACGTGGTGTTTTTCATTATGACGTGGTGTTTTTCATTATGACGTGGTGTTTTTCATTATGACGTGGTGTTTTTCATTACAATGTGGTGTTTTTCATTATGACGTGGTATTTTTCATTATGACGTGGTGTTTTTCATTACGATGTGGTGTTTGTCATTATGATGTGGTATTTTTCATTATGACGTGGTGTTTGTCATTATGATGTGGTATTTTTCATTATGACGTGGTGTTTTTCATTACGACGTTGTCACGGTTTTCATGTGGTGAAGGAGAGTCGGACCAAACTGCAGCGTGTATATTGCGATCCATGTTTAATCAAACAACTTAAACACGAATAAACACAAACACTACAAAACAATAAACGAAACGAAAAACGAAAACAGCCTATACATGTGTCAACTAACACAGCACAAGGACATTAAGACACTCAGGACAATCACCCACAATACAACCAAAGAATATGGCTGCCTAAATATGGTTCCCAATCAGAGACAACGATAAACACCTGCCTCTGATTGAGAACCACTTCAGACAGCCATAGACTCTCCTAGAACACCCCACTAAGCTACAATCCTACTAAGCTACACACCACATACAAAAACCCATGTCACACCCTGGCCTGACCAAATACATGAAGAAAAACACAAAATACTTCGACCAGGGCGTGACAGACGTGGTGTTTTTCATATTGCCACAGCAATAACATGCTGCTGGATTCATGTTAGAACAGTAACTTCTTTTGAAAACATACATGAGGTTTTGGTCCAAAAGGAAGATAGCAGATACAAATGTATTTTTCCAGAAGAAATTAGCAATGTAGTTCTTCAATATCCCTTCAAGGATAAGATCCCTATATTGACAGTATCTATCTATAAATGGTTATTTTAAAAAAAATTGTAGAGTACAGGTATACATTTCTGATTTGTACCCATAATATACTGTATTGCTACTATAAGAAGTGTGTGGTGATGCTAATTTGCTGAAGACATGCACAACAGATAGCACATGGAAATGCTGGACCAAGATTACTTGCACAACAATATTTGTCTGTGCAGAGAGATGTGTTTGATATGATGGATGAATTGTTTGATAAAGTTTGTCCATTGAGTAACTTGACATTTCGAGAAAAGACCAAAGTGTGCCTACGACTCCCTCCGGGCCAATTTGAAAGCACTGGAGGGTTGCTATGTGCCATGTTGACATGCTTTATTTGTCTGGAAAGTGACAAGCAATACACAAAGAGGTGCTCAGGGGGACTCACACAGATTGAGAGGCTGACATTTCCCCCACTATCTAATTGATTAGCATTGGGGTAAGGTATGTAGAGGGCTACTCTCATTCTGCTGACATCTTTACACTCTTAGAAAAAAGGTTATTCGGCTGTCCCCATGGGATAACCCTTTTGGGTTCCATGTCGAACCCCCCGTTGGAAAGGGTGCAATATAGAACACAAATGGGTTCTACCTAGAACAAAAAAGGTTCTACCTGGAACCAAAAAAGGGTTCTTCCAACGGTTCCACCATGGGGACACCATGGGGCCGAAGAACCCTTTTAGGTTCTAGACAGCATTCCCTCATCCTGCTGCTGTCTATGGCATTGCCTTCCTTATTCTGCTGCTAATGTACACTAAAGTGTTACATATATTGCATTTCCTATATGTCCGATACAATGCACTGTGGTAAACCATGGGGTGCTGTGTTGAGCGTGCAGAGATTAACACAGAGACAGAGAGGTTTTAGTTAGTAAACACGACTTTACTAGGCAACAAAATAAACATAACAAAAGAATAAGTTAGATTTGGCTCGGTCCTTCTTCTCATTTTCTGCTCCGCGTCTGTCTCTCAAATCAAAATCAAATCAAATCAAATTTATTTATATAGCCCTTCGTACATCAGCTGATATCTCAAAGTGCTGTACAGAAACCCAGCCTAAAACCCCAAACAGCAAACAATGCAGGTGTAAAAGCACGGTGGCTAGGAAAAACTCCCTAGAAAGGCCAAAACCTAGGAAGAAACCTAGAGAGGAACCGGGCTATGTGGGGTGGCCAGTCCTCTTCTGGCTGTGCCGGGTAGAGATTATAACAGAACATGACCAAGATGTTCAAATGTTCATAAATGACCAGCATGGTCAAATAATAATAAGGCAGAACAGTTGAAACTGGAGCAGCAGCACAGTCAGATGGACTGGGGACAGCAAGGAGCCATCATGTCAGGTAGTCCTGGGGCACGGTCCTAGGGCTCAGGTCCTCCGAGAGAGAGAAAGAAAGAGAGAATTAGAGAGAGCATATGTGGGGTGGCCAGTCCTCTTCTGGCTGTGCCAGGTGGAGATTATAACAGAACGTGGCCAAGATGTTCAAATGTTCATAAATGACCAGCATGGTTGAATAATAGTAAGGCAGAACAGTTGAAACTGGAGCAGGAGCATGGCCAGGTGGACTGGGGACAGCAAGGAGTCCTCATGTCAGGTAGTCCTGGGACATGGTCCTAGGGCCCAGGCCAGTTGAAACTGGAGCAGCAGCATGGCCAGGTGGACTGGGGACAGCAAGGAGTCATCATGTCAGGTAGTCCTGGGGCATGGTTCTAGGGCTCAGGTCCTCCGAGAGAGAGAAAGAAAGAGAGAAGGAGAGAATTAGAGAACGCACACTTAGATTTACACAGGACACCGAATAGGACAGGAGAAGTACTCCAGATAAACAAACTGACCCTAGCCCCCCGACACATAAACTACTGCAGCATAAATACTGGAGGCTGAGACAGGAGGGGTCAGGAGACACTGTGGCCCCATCCGAGGACACCCCGGACAGGGCCAAACAGGAAGGATATAACCCCACCCACTTTGCCAAAGCACAGCCCCCACACCACTAGAGGGAAATCTTCAACCACCAACTTACCATCCTGAGACAAGGCCGAGTATAGCCCACAAAGATCTCCGACACGGTACAACCCAAGGGGTGGGGGAACCCAGACAGGCCGACCACAACAGTGAATCAACCCACCCAGGTGACGCATCCCCCCAGGGACGGCACGAGAGAGCCCCAGCAAGCCAGTGACTCAGCCCCCGTAACAGGGTTAGAGGCAGAGAATCCCAGTGGAAAAGGGGAACCGGCCAGGCAGAGACAGCAAGGGCGGTTCGTTGCTCCAGAGCCTTTCCGTTCACCTTCCCACTCCTGGGCCAGACTACACTCAATCATATGACCCACTGAAGAGATGAGTCTTCAGTAAAGACTTAAAGGTTGAGACCGAGTTTGCGTCTCTGACATGGGTAGGCAGACCGTTCCATAAAAATGGAGCTCTATAGGAGAAAGCCCTGCCTCCAGCTGTTTGCTTAGAAATTCTAGGGACAATTAGGAGGCCTGCGTCTTGTGACCGTAGCGTACGTATAGGTATGTACGGCAGGACCAAATCAGAGAGGTAGGTAGGAGCAAGCCCATGTAATGCTTTGTAGGTTAGCAGTAAAACCTTGAAATCAGCCCTTGCTTTGACAGGAAGCCAGTGTAGAGAGGCTAGCACTGGAGTAATATGATCAAATTTTTTGGTTCTAGTCAGGATTCTAGCAGCCGTATTTAGCACTCTCCTCATGGTGTGCCACGGTGCTCCCTTTATGTGGCCTGCACAGCTGGTTGGCACTCTCCCCTAATTACCTCTACTTGAGGCCATCAGCATTGTTGTCCCCATTCTGTGTACTCCCAGCAGAGGGAACCAATGTCGTGGCATGTACCTCCCCTCTATCACCAACCCTCGGGGTAGACCTCCCGGGATGCCAACCCCCCTCTCCTCCCGATTGGGAGGGAGGCATGCTCAGGGCTAGGTTTGCATCCCTCCTGGAGAGGGCATCCGCCGTGCAGGGCCTCCAACCTGTGGATGGCAGAGAAAGATAATTGCTGTAAGGACGGGAAACAACGGGTGAGATGATTATTCGAGTCCTTACCTCTTGCCATCCACACAAGGGAGACATGATCAGGGTGAACTTCCTCCCGAGGAGGTAATACATGAGGGTGTCCAACGCTCTCTTCACGGTGAGGAACTTCTTCTCAACAATTGAGTATTTCTTCTCCCTCTGGAGGAGCTTCCTGCTGACATACATGATGGGGTGCTCCTCACCTTCCTGCACTTCGGACAAGACGGCCCATACCCCTGTGTCAGACACGTCTGTCTGGACCAGGAGGTTTTTTGAGAAGTCTGGGTTGACGAGTACCGGGTGTGCGAACATAGCTGTTCCTTCATGGCCTGGAACGCCGCCTCTGTGTCCTCCATCCATCACACAGTCTGGGTTAGGCGTGCCATCGTTATGTCAGTTAGGGGAGAAGCTATTGCGGCAAAGTTAGGTACGAATTGACTGTAGTAACTGCTAACCCCAGGAAAGTCTTCACCTGCCTCTTGGTTCGGGGGACCAGCCATTTCCTAATGGCGGTGATTTATTTTCCTTGGGGCTTCACATGTCGCCACCCAATTTGATATCCCAGGTTCTCCTCCTTGACGTAGCCCAGCTTGCACTTGTGTGGGTTCGCGGTCAGCCCCGCATCCCTTAGCACCTCCACCACCACCTGTAACCTACAGAGATGGGACTCCCAACCGTCACTGTGCACAATTATGTAATCCAAATAAGCAATGGCTTACTCACAGTGCGGGCGCAGGACATGGCCTATGAGTTGCTGAAAGTTCGCTGAGGCCCTGTGGGGCCCGAAAGGAAGAACCCGGTAGTTGTATAGCTTCCCCTGGGGTGGAGAAGGACGTCTTCTCCCAGGAGGCCACTGCCAGGGGCACCTGCCAGTACAGGTTCATAAGGTCCAGTGTGCTTAAATCCGTTTTAACTCATTTCAATCAGCAAGTTAAATTGGCAAAAAATCTAGACTACCTTTACTCCACACATGGAGATGCTTACAAAGCTCTCCCTCGCCCTCCATTTGGCAAATCTGACCATAACTCAATCCTCCTGATTCCTGTTTACAAGCAAAAATGAAAGCAGGAAGCACCAGCGACTCAGTCTATAAAAATGTGATCAGATGAAGGAGATGCTAAACTACACGACTGTTTTGCTAGCACATACTGGAATATGTTCTGGGATTCTTCAGATGGAATTGAGGAGTACACCACATCAGTCACTGGATTTATCAATAAATGCATTGAGGACGTCGTCTCCCACAGAGACGTATGTACGTACATACCCCAATCAGAAGCCATTGATTACAGGCAACATTCGCCTTGAGCTTAAGGGTAGAGCTGCCGCTTTCAATGAGTGACAAAACATCAAACAGGCAAAGCGTCAATACAGGATTAAGATCAAATCGTACTACACCAGCTTCGATGCTGGTCGGATGTTTATTTTTATTTCACCTTTATTTAACCAGGTAGGCAAGTTGAGGACAAGTTCTCATTTACAACTGTGACCTGGCCAAGATAAAGCAAAGCAGTTCGACACATACAACGACACAGAGTTACACATGGAGTAAAACAAACATACAGTCAATAATACAGTAGAAACAACTCTATATACGATGTGAGCAAATGAGGTGAGATAAGGGAGGTGAAGGCAAAAAAAAGGCCATGGTGGCAAAGTAAATACAATATAGCAAGTAAAACACTGGAATGGTAGAGAAATAAGAAGAAATAATTGTTTTTTGGGGGTGACCAGAGAGATATACCTTCTGGAGCGCGTGCTACAGGTGGGTGATGCTATGGTGACCAGCGAGCTGAGATAAGGGGGGACTTTACCTAGCAGGGTCTTGTAGATGACATGGAGCCAGTGGGTTTGGCGACGAGTATGAAGTAAGGGCCAGCCAACGAGAGTGTACAGGTCGCAATGGTGGGTAGTATATGGGGCTTTGGTGACAATACGAATGGCACTGTGATCGACTGCATCCAATTTGTTGAGTAGGGTATTGGAGGTTATTTTGTAAATGACATCGCCGAAGTCGAGGATTGGTAGGATGGTCAGTTTTACAAGGGTATGTTTGGCAGCATGAGTGAAGGATGCTTTGTTGTGAAATAGGAAGCCAATTCTAGATTTAACTTTGGATTGGAGATGTTTGATGTGGGTCTGGAAGGAGAGTTTACAGTCTAACCAGACACCTAGGTGTTTGTAGTTGTCCACGTATTCTAAGTCAGAGCCGTCCAGAGTAGTGATGTTGGACAAGCGGGCAGGTGCAGGCAGCGATCGGTTGAAGATTATGCATTTAGTTTTACTTGTATTTAAGAGCAATTGGAGGTCACGGAAGGAGAGTTGTATGGCATTGAAGCTTGCCTGGAGGGTTGTTAACACAGTGTCCAAAGAAGGGCCAGAAGTATACAGAATGGTGTCGTCTGCGTAGAGGTGGATCAGAGACTCACCAGCAGCAAGAGAAACATCACTGATGTATACAGAGAAGAGAGTCGGTCCAAGAAGTGAACCCTGTGGCACCCCCATGGAGACTGCCAGAGGTCCGGACAGCAGACCCTCTGATTTGACACACTGAACTCTATCAAAGAAGTATTTGGTGAACCAGACAATGCAATCATTTGAGAAACTAAGGCTGTCGAGTCTGCCGATGAGGATGTGGTGATTGAGTCGAAAGCCTTGGCCAGATCAATGAATATGGCTGCACAGTAATGTTTCTTATCAATAGGACCTTGAGCGTGGCTGAGGTGCACCCATGACCAGCTCTGAAGCCAGATTGCATAGCAGAGAGGGTATGGTGAGATTCGAAATGGTCGGTATTCTGTTTGTTGACTTGGCTTTCAAATCAAATCAGATCAAATCAAATTGTATTTGTCACATACACATGGATAGAAGATGTTAATGTGAGTGTAGCGAAATGCTTGTGCTTCTAGTTCCGACAATGCAGTAATGACCAACAAGTAATCTAGCTAACAATTCCAAAACTACTACCATATAGACACAAGTGTAAGGGGATAAGAATATGTACATAAAGATATATGAGTGAGTGATGGTACAGAGCGGCATAGGCAAGATACAGTAGATGGTATTGAGTGCAGTATATACATATGAGATGAGTATGTAAACAAAGTGGCAGAGTTAAAGTGGCTAGTGATACATGTATTACATAAAGATGCAGTAGATGATATAGAGTACAGTATATACATATACATATGAGATGAATAATGTAGGGTATGTAAACATTAAAGTGGCTAGTGATATATTTTACATAATTTCCCATCAATTCCCATTATTAAAGTGGCTGGAGTTGAGTCAGTGTGTTGGCAGCAGCCACTCAATGTTAGTGGTGGCTGTTTAACAGTCTGATGGCCTTGAGATAGAAGCTGTTTTTCAGTCTCTCGGTCTCAGCTTTGATGCACCTGTACTGACCTCGCCTTCTGGATGATAGCGGGGTGAACAGGCAGTGGCTCGGGTGGTTGTTGTGGTTGTTGTCCTTGATGATGTTTATGGCCTTCCTGTGACATCGGGTGGTGTAGGTGTCCTGGAGGGCAGGTAGTTTGCCCCCGGTGATGCGTTGTGCAGACCTCACTACCCTCTGGAGAGCCTTATGGTTGTGGGCGGAGCAGTTGCCGTACCAGGCGGTGATACAGCCCGTCAGGATGCTCTCGATTGTGCATCTGTAGAAGTTTGTGAGTGCTTTTGGTGACAAGCCAAATTTCTTCAGCCTCCTGAGGTTGAAGAGGCGCTGCTGCGTCTTCTTCACGATGCTGTCTGTGTGGGTGGACCAATTCAGTTTGTCTGTGATGTGTACGCCGAGGAACTTAAAACTTACTACCCTCTCCACTCCCATCAATGTGGATAGGAGGGTGTTCCTGAAGTCCACAATCATCTCCTTAGTTTTGTTGACGTTGAGTGTGAGGTTATTTTCCTGACACCAAACTCCAAGGGCCCTCACCTCCTCCCTGTAGGCCGTCTCGTCGTTGTTGGTAATCAAGCCTACCACTGTTGTGTCGTCCGCAAACTTGATGATTGAGTTGGAGGCGTGCGTGGCCACGCAGTCGTGGGTGAACAGGGAGTACAGGAGAGGGCTCAGAACGCACCCTTGTGGGGCCCCAATGTTGAGGATCAGCGGGGTGGAAATGTTGTTGCCTACCCTCACCACCTGGGGCGGCCCGTCAGGAAGTCCAGTACCCAGTTGCACAGGGCGGGGTTGAGACCCAGGGTCTCGAGCTTGATGACGAGCTTGGAGGGCAATATGGTGTTAAATGCCGAGCTGTAGTCGATGAACAGCATTCTCTTTACAGCTGCTTTCGAAGACCTTAGAAAGGCAGGGTAGGATATATATAGGTCTGTAGCAGTTTGGGTCAAGAGTTTCCCCCCTTTTGAAGAGGGGGATGACCGCAGCTGCTTTCCAATCTTTGGGAATCTCAGACGACACAAAAGAGAGGTTGACCAGGCTAGTAATAGGGGTAGCAACAATTTTGGCAGATCATTTAAGAACGAAAGGGTCCAGATTGTCTAGCTCAGCTGATTTGTAGTTGTCCAGATTTTGCAGCTCTTTCAGAACATCAGCTGACTGGATTTGGGAGAAGGAGAAATGGGGCTTGGGTGAGTTGCTGTGGGGTGTGCAGTGCTGTTGACCGGGGTAGGTGTAGCCAGGTGGAAAGCATGGCCAGCCGTAGAAAAATGCTTATTGAAATTCTCAATTATAGTGGATATATCAGTGGTGACAGTGTTTCCTATCTTCAGTGCAGTGGGCAGCTGGGAGGAGGTGTTCTTATTCTCCATGGACTTTACAGTGTCCCAGAACTTTTTGAGTTAGTGTTGCAGGAAGCAAATTTCTGCTTGAAAAAGCTAGCCTTGGCTTTTCTAACAGCCTGTGTATAATGGTTTCTAGCTTCCCTGAAAAGCTGCATATCACGGGGGCTGTTCGATGCTAATGCAGAACACCATAGGATATTTTTGTGTTGGTTAAGGGCAGTCAGGTCTGAGGAGAGGGCTATATCTGTTATGTCTATACCTGGATGTGGCAGGACTTGCAAACTATTAGAGACTACAAAGGTAAGCACAGCAGAGAGCTGCCTAGTAACTCAAGCCTACCAGATGAGCTAAATAACTTCTATGCTCACTTCGATGCAAGTAGCTCACATCAACACCATTACACCAGAAACCCTAGACCAACTCCAATTTGCATACCGCCCAAACAGATCCACAGACGATGCAATCTTCATTGCTCTCCACACTGCCCTTTCCAACCTGGAAAAAAGGAACACCTATGTGAGAATGCTATTCATTGACTACAGCTCAGCGTTCAACACCATAGTGGCCTCAAAGCTCATCACTAAACTAAGGACACTGGGATTAAACACCTTCCTCTGCAACTGAATCCTGGACTTCCTGACAGGCCCCCCATGTGGTAAGGGTAGGTAACAACACATCCGCCACACTGATCCTGAACACAGGGGCCCCTCAGGGTCGCGTTCACAGTCCCGTCCTGTATTCCCTATTCACTCATGACTGTACGGCCAGGCACGACTCCAACACCATCATTAAGTTTGCTGATGACACAACATTGGTAGACCTAATCACCAACAACAATGAAACAGCCTATAGGGAGGAGGCCAGAGACTGACTGTGTGGTGCAAGGAATACAACCTCTCTCTCAATGTGATCAAGACAAAGGAGATGATTGTGGACTACAGGAAAAAGAGGACTGAGCACTCCCCCATTCTCATTGACGGGGCTGTAGTGGAGCAGGTTGAGAGCTTCGAGTTCCTTGGAGTCCACATCACCAACAAACAAACAAAGTCCAAGCCCACCAAGACAGTTGTGAAGAGGGCACGACAAAACCTATTCCCCCTCAGGAGACTGAAAAGATTTGGCACGGGTCCTCAGATCCTCAACAGGTTTTACAGCTGCACCATCGAGAGCTTCCTGACAGGTTGGTATGACAACTGCTTGGCTTCCAACCGCAAGGCACTACAAAGAGTAGTGCGTACGGCCCAGTACATCACCGGGGCAAAGCTTCCTGCCATCTAGGACCTCTATACCAGGCGGTGTCAGATGAAGGCCCCAAAAATTGTCGAAGACTCCAGCCATTCTAGTCATAGACTGTTCTCTCTGCTACCGCACAGCAAGCGGTACCGGAGAGCTAAGTCCAGGTCCAAGAGGCTTCTAAACAGCTGCTACCCCCAAGCCATAAGACGTCTGAACAGTTAATCAAAAGGCAACCCAGACTATTTGCATTGCCTCCCCCCACGCTGCTGCTACACTCTGTTATTATTTAGGCATAGTCACTTTAATAACTCTACCTACACAAACATAATTACCTCAATTACCTCGACACCGGTGCCCCCCTACACATTGACACATTCACTTTGTACCGATACCCCCTGTATATATCCCCGCTATTGTTATTTACTTCTGCTCTTTAATTATTTGTTATTCTAATATCTTACTTTTAGGGATTTTCTTAAAACTGCATTGTTGGTTAAAGGGTTAAGGGCTTATAAGTAAGCATTTCACTGTAAGGTTGTAGTCAGTTGTACCTGTTGTACTCAGCACGTGACAAATAACATTTGATTTGATTTGACTTATCTTGCATTCGATCAGATCGTCCACCCGGTCGATCAGATCGTCCACCCGGGGCATAGGGTAGGCGTTGAATTTGCTGACCTCGTTCGGGCCCTGTTAGTCATTGAGACGGTTTTGGTTCAGGCCCCATAAGTCATTGAGACGGTTTTGCTACCTGCACTATACGACTAGGCCACTCATTGTGGGACTCCCATCTCTAGCATTGTCGTCACTTCCAGCTGGACCGCCGCCCTCCGGGCTTCTGTTATCCGGTATGGCCGTTTACGCACTTTTTCTTCCGGAAGGTGTGGATATGATGTTCCACGAGATCCGTGCACCCCGTCCCCTTGGAGAACACGGCCGTATTCCGCCAATTCTCTGAGCACTAACCGTTGGCTCGGGCTGAGGTGTTCCCTAATGGCAACTTCGACAGAGGGCGGGTTCTGCTGTAGCCGTGTCCCCATTGCACACAGCGCCTCTCGTGCATGTCACTTCTTCAGTAGGTTCACATGGTAAAGCAGGAGGGGTTTTCTCCACCCCAGTTGGTGGACCTTATGATTGATGTCGCCTACCCGCTCGACGATGTCAAAAGGCCCCATGCCACATAGCCAGAAATGTGCTTTGCGTTGTGGGGATCAACACCAAGACCTTCTCACCCGGGTGGAACTCTCATGGTTGGACCCCCTGGTTGTATAGGCGCTCCTGGGAACGTTTCACCTGGGCCATATGCTCCCATACCACTGACTAAATCTCCGCCATCCTCTCCCTCTCTCCTCCATGTGTTCCATCACACTGCAAAGGGTGGCCGGTTGCTCCTCCCAGACCCCCTTGGCTATGTCCGTCAGGATTTCCCGCAGTATACCCACCCGGCTGAATAAATGGAAGAGCTCCCGTGAGATACCTTTCGCTGCCGCCTTGCGTGATGGGATTGCCTACGGGATTGCCTACGGATACCGGGTGGCATAATCCACTGTTACTAGGATGTGTTGGTGTCACCTTGCGCTCTTTAATTAACAATGGACCCACCAGAACCATCGCCACCCACTCAAACGGCACCCCTGTAACGGGCAAGGGAACCAAAGGGTATATATATATGTTAACCACAGTGGCTCACACGAGAGGGGAAAGACGAACCTGGGGATAAGGAGGATACAGTGTACACGGGGACACGAAAAGGTACCCAACCGTGTTACATATATATGCCTGAGGCACCTACCCAGGTCCCTACTCCACAGTGCCTGGAAAATAGGGGAAAAGAGGAGAATGGGCACGGGCAGGTTAGGAACAGCCCCCATGTGGTTATCTGCACAGGCACGGTTGGGTACCTCTTCATGTCCCTGTGTACACTGTATCCTCCTCATCTCCAGGTTCGTCTTTCCCCTCTCATATGAGCCAC
Organism: Oncorhynchus gorbuscha; assembly: GCF_021184085.1. Lineage (NCBI taxonomy): Eukaryota > Metazoa > Chordata > Actinopteri > Salmoniformes > Salmonidae > Oncorhynchus > Oncorhynchus gorbuscha. The sequence continues at coordinate 68,222,480 of NC_060190.1, read as the reverse complement.
TGTGGTTGGGCCAGGGTCACCATGCTGCCGGAGTCAAGGAGAGCGCTGGTGTTGACGCCATCGATTCAAACTGGAACCATCATAGGGTCCATCTCGGTGTGCATCCAATAGGAGGTGACATTAATCACCATCCGGTTTACCCCCCCCCCCATTCATGGACGCAGCTGGTTCCGCCCGGGCCCCCTTAAGTCCCTTGCCTCTCTCAGTGCTTTTCTGGATGTTCTGGTGGATGTCCATGCTCTGGGGGTTTTGCATGCTCGCCGCCTTCCTCATCTCATATGGAAGGGCCTGAAGGTACCGTTTATCAGTAGCCAGCCCTAGGTCGGGCGCACCAGGTTGCTCATCTGGGGGGAGATGGTGGAGTCAAAGGCCCAATCGTGAACCAGTTGTGCTCCGAGTGCGAGGCTGAATCCATAACGGCTCAGGATCTCACATTTGTGTCCCCTATAATTAGCTGCCTGGTCGGCATTCAAGACGTAGTAGGCCTTCTGGGCTTCCCTGTAAAGATAGGGTGCCAAAAGCCTGGCCCACTTGGACTTGGGTCATCCTTCTCTCTGCGTCGTCCCCTCGAAGGTGCACAAATATGTCTCCACATCATCTTCCTCCTTTAGCTTGACCAAGAACTGATTCGGGCTAGACTCCTGAACCATCCTACACTTCACCTGGGATACCTCCACTACCAGTTTGGTTGGCCCTGCTTCGCCAGCAATTGTTTCTGTAGAGCCTGTTGCTTCTGCTGACAGGATAAACTGAGCCACCAGTTCCTCCATGGTAATCTCTGTACACCCGACCCCACGGCACTGAAAGCTACTGAGATGCCTTCATTCTCCACCCTATGTGATGAAACGTGAGGAGTTGAGTTGAGCATGCAGAGGTTAACACAAATACAGGGAGGTTCTAGTCAGTCATGACTTTACTAGGCAACAAAATAAACATAAGAACCACATTTAAGTTTGGCTCGGTCCTACTTCTCAGATTCTGCTCCGTGTCTATTTCTCTGTCTCTCCTCGAGGGGTGCCACGGTGCTCCCTTTATGTGGCATGCACGGCTGGTTGACATTCTCCCCTAATTACCTCTACTTGGGCCATCAGCGTCAGGGTGCCAGCCTGTGTAATCCCAGGAGAGGGAGCGAACGTCGAGGCACGTACCTCCCCTCTATCACCAACCCTCGGGGTAGACCTCCCGGGATACCACAGCACATTTATTGTAATGTGCTACCCACATCCTGGCAACAGTCATAATGGTAGTTATGGTCGGCATGTAGCCTAGCGGTTATTAACGTTAGGCCAGTAACCAAAGGTCGCTGGTTTAAATCCGTAAGCTGGCAAGAAAAAAAATAATGTTTTTCTTCCCTTGAGTAACGCAGTTAAGCCCCAACAACAACTGCTCCCTGGGTGCCGATGACGTCGATTAAGGCAGCCCATCACACTTCTCTGATTCAGAGGGGTTGGGTTAAGTGCGGAAGAAACATTTTGGTTGAACACATTCAATTGTGCAAATGATTAGCTAACCCCCTTGCCAGTTGCAACATTGTTAGGGGGGAAAATAGTGTTAGATAATAATATATTTGTGCTGATTCAGACAGATTTTAAAAAAGGTCATATAAATTACCAAAGACTATGCAATTACAAATGCATTACACAACAATAGACAAAGACTAGAGTCCCAGTCAGGACACCCAAACAAGCATGGGCTAAAATATATACATGGCAAAGAAGAAGCCTCTTTTTAAAAAGTGAGATTTATTTTAATCCCCTTTTCAAAAACGTTCCATCTGGCACATAAAGCCTCTCCATGCTCTTTTCCACCATCCCTGCTTCACTGGGGCATATGATGGGAGAGGTTTCAGCACTGTCCCAAGGTAGGAGATCTGTGGGAGATGACAGGTTCCATTTTTATTATGATTTATTCCGGCCAGCCAGTTTTCTGTAATGGAAATTCATTTGAATCAACGCCTCTCTCTCTTTCTCTGCAGAGCCACAGACAGTCTAAAACCATATTCGACATCTCTGAGCTAAGAGACATGGAAACTGCCCCTGTTTGAGCCAAAATGAAGAAAACCTTTTGTTTTCTTCAATACAAAGGTACAGAGCTCTAAAACCATGCTTCAAGCGCAATTTCTGTTTTTCTGTTGGCTGATATAGTCATAATAAAATCTGCAGTCGAGTTGTGGCTGGTTCCATTATCCTGCATCTCTGTTTTGTTGATTCAACAAAACCTGCATGTGTAGAAACCGACACTTGAGTTTACAAAACATTATGAACACCTGCTGTTTCCATGACATAGACTGACCAGTTGACTCCAGGTGCAACTCAATATTAGGAAGTTGTTGTTAATGTTTTGTACACTCAGTGTATATCTACCAACATAATGTATTTTTTAAATATTTGTACTGATATTTGCCCTCTGATTGCAATAACAAAGACAGAAGACTTGTGATAATCAACAGCATGAGTGCCGCTTTCAAATGTAGACAAAAATATCAAGCCCATTTCTCCGTGTTAAGTCTATGGGAATTATGTGATACATTTCTTACTACAGTAGGATTTCCCTTTATACTGCATGCATATATTGCAACAGGGCATTAGCGCTTGACAGAATGACATATTAAACATCATCTCTAGAAAGCAGATTCAACAGGACTAACATGTAAATGTGTCTTCTCTCAGCAAGCCTGCGGGAGGTCTCAGATTTGTATTCAGAATGAACATGAAAACCACCACTGGAAATGCGTGTGTATCTATCTTGACATGTATGTTTCTCCTTAATTCACTAGCAGCAGTAATTATTTATTAAAGACAGAGTGGTATGCTGCTATGGTTTGCATTTTCAGTGAGGATCTTTTCGTTCTTGCTTGAGCATTATATATTTCTCAACAATATTTGGAGAAAAAAATCAGCTATCACAATATTCCAATTAAGAATCATCCAAGGTTTTCATCCTTGGAACTACAGTGAACGATTTGCTGAATTATTAAATGTATTTCAGTAAAATCAGATTGATCTAGGAAATCTTATTAAGTCATGTGTGAGTGTGGCAATTTGTCTTACAAAGTATTTGGGAAGACAGGATTTTGTTTTTGTAAGAAGTATAAAGACTGTTATATGACAAACAGTTTCTGCAAAATCTGACAATTAATCTGTTTTAAAAAAAAACATTAAAATTGTAACGGTTTTCTTCTGTGGACGAAGGATCGGACCAAAGCGCAGGGTGGTTAGAGTTCAACATGTTTAATAAAGACCATAAACATGAACACTACAAAATACCAAAACAACGAATGTGAAAAACCGAAACAGTCCTATCTGGTGCATAGACACAAAGACAGAAGACAACCACCCACAAAACCCAACACAAAACAGGCTACCTAAATATGGTTCCCAATCAGAGACAATGACTAACACCTGCCTCTGATTGAGAACCATATCAGGCCAAACATAGAAACGGGAAAACTAGACACAACATAGAATGCCCACTCAGCTCACGTCCTGACCAACTGTGGTCAGGACATTACAGTACCCCCCCCCCCCCCCCCAAGGTGCGGACTCCGGCAGCAAAACCTGAACCTATAGGGGAGGGTCTGGGTGGGCATTTGTCCCACCCAGTCCCACCCAGACACGTCCTGCGGCTCTGCAGGACGTGGACCCCACTCCACCATAGTCTTTGTCCGCTTTAGTGTCCTCCTAGGAACGACGACCCTCAGAGCCAACCTAGGATTGGCAACCCTACTAAAGGGTCCCACTGGACTAAACAAACTCCTCCAGACTGAGGGGCAGCTCAGGACCGAGGGGTAGCTCAGGACCGAGAGGTAGCTCAGGACCGAGAGGTAGCTCAGGACTGAGAGATAGTTCAGGCTGGTTGACAGCTCTGGCAGCTTCTGGCTGACTGACGGCTCTGGCAGCTCCTGGCTGACTGACGGCTCTGTCAGCTCCTGGCTGAATGGCGGCTCTGGCGGATCCTGGCTGAATGGCGGCTCTGGCGGATCCTGGCTGAGTGAAGGCTGGCGGAGCCTGGCTGACAGGCGGCTCTGGAGGATCCTGGCTGACTGGCGGCTCTGGCGGCTCCTGTCAGACTGGCGTCTCTGGCGGCTCCTTGCAGACTGGCGGCTCTTGTGGCTCCTTGCAGACTTGCGCTTCTGGTGGAAGACTCTGGCGGCCCTGGACAGGCGGGAGACTCTGGCGGCTCTGGACAGGCGGGAGACTCTGGCGGCTCTGGACAGGCGGGAGACTCTGGCGGCTCTGGACAGGCGGGAGACTCTGGCGGCTCTGGACAGGCGGGAGACTCTGGCGGCTCTGGACAGGCGGGAGACTCTGGCGGCTCTGGACAGGCGGGAGACAGGCGGCTCTGGACAGGCGGGAGACTCTGGCGGCTCTGGACAGGCGGGAGACTCCGGCGGCTCTGGACAGGCGGGAGACTCCGGCGGCTCTGGACAGGCGGGGAGACTCCGGCGGCTCTGGACAGGCGGGAGACTCCGGCGGCTCTGGACAGGCGGGAGACTCTGGCGGCTCTGGACAGGCGGGAGACTCTGGCGGCTCTGGACAGGCGGGAGACTCTGGCGGCTCTGGACAGGCGGGAGACTCTGGCGGCTCTGGACAGGCGGGAGACTCTGGCGGCTCTGGACAGGCGGGAGACTCTGGCGGCTCTGGACAGGCGGGAGACTCTGGCGGCTCTGGACAGGCGGGAGACTCTGGCGGCTCTGGACAGGCGGGAGACTCTGGCGGCTCTGGACAGGCGGGAGACTCTGGCGGCTCTGGACAGGCGGGAGACTCTGGCGGCTCTGGACAGGCGGGAGACTCTGGCGGCTCTGGACAGGCGGGAGACTCTGGCGGCTCTGGACAGGCGGGAGACTCTGGCGGCTCTGGACAGGCGGGAGACTCTGGTGGCTCTGGACAGGCGGGAGACTCTGGCGGCTCTGGACTGGCGGGAGACTCTGGCGGCTCTGGACAGGCGGGAAACTCTGGCGGCTCTGGACAGGCGGGAGACTCTGGCGACTTTGGACAGGCGGGAGACTGGCGGCTCTGGACAGGCGGGAGACTCTGGCGGCTCAGGACAGACGGGAGACTCTGGCGGCTCTGGACAGACGGGAGACTCTGTCGGCTCAGGACAGACGGGAGACTCTGGTGGCTCAGGACAGACGGGAGACTCTGGCGGCTCAGGACAGACGGGAGGCTCTGGCGGCTCAAGACAGACTGGCGGCTCTGACAGCGCTGAGCAGGAGGAAGGCTCTGGCAGCGCTGGATAGGCGGGAGCACCTGTAGGGGGAGGAGGGAGAGACAGCCTGGTGCGGGGGGCTGCCACCGAAGGGCTGGTACGTGGAGGCAGCACCGGACAATCCGGACCGTGAAGGCGCACTGGAGCTCTTGAACACCGACCCTGCCCAACCTTACCTGGTTGAATGCTCTCCGTAACCAGGCCAGTGCGGCGAGGTGGAATGGCCCGCACTGGGCTGTGCTGGCAAACCGGGGACACTATGCTTAAGGCTGGTGCCATGTACACCGGCCCGAGGAGACGCACTGGAGACCAAATGCGCTGAGCTGGCTTCATGGCACCTGGCTCGATGCCCACTCTAGCCCGGCCGATACGAGGCGCTGCAATGTACCGCACCAGGCTATGCACACGCACTGGGGACACCGTGCACTCCACCGCATAACACGGTGCCTGCCCGGTCCCTCTCTCTCTACAGGTAATGAGTGGAGGACAGAGGAGCCTCTTAAAGTTATAGGTCTGTGAGAGCCCGAAATCTTCCTTGTTTGTAGGTGACCAAATAATTATTTTCCATCATAATTTGCAAATAAATTAATTAAAAATCCTACAATGTGATTTTCTGGATTTTTTTCTTCTCATTATGTCTGTCATAGTTGAAGTCTACCTATGATGAAAATTAAAGGCCTCTCTCATCTTTTTAAGTGGGAGAACTTGCACAATTGGTGGCTGACTAAATACTTTTTTGCCCCACTCTATATATATATATATTTTTAAATATACATATATATTAGTTGGTTCTGTATTGCAGCAGTGTGACTGGACGTCCTGGATAGTTTTTATTATTAACCTTTATTTAAACAGCGCAAACAGGCTGAGTCTCTTTTACAGTTGTGCCCTGTTATACAACAATAAACACAACACAGCAAATCATAATCAAACAACCAAACAAAATTAAAACATATAAAAAGTACAAGATAGAGAATAAAAATATTAAAATAAATAGATTCTATAAGAAAAACACACATTACAAAAATCAATCACAGTTTATAATAAAGTAAATGTAATGTGCATTTAAACTGTCTTACAGGCACCAAAACATCTAACTGGAGTTCTCTCTGCAATTCATTCCGTTACCAAACATATGATCTTTAAACCCACCCCTCAGCCACTCTCAGCTCATCCCAACTATCATCATAGTCCACCCTCATTTGGTTTCCATGTGTCATATATTGTTCCTAGGCCGTCATTGAAAATAAGAATTTGTTCTTAACTGACTTGCCTAGTTAAAAATAAAGGTAAAATAAAAAAAAACATAGAGCATGATATTCAAATGCTGCTTTGCCTAACTTTTATTTTACCTTTATTTAACTAGGCAACTATGCTAAGAACAAATTCTCATTTTCAATGATGGCCTAGGAACAACAGTGGGTTAACTGCCTGTTCGGGGGCAGAACGACAGATTTGTACCTTGTCATCTCAGGGATTTGAACTTGCAACCTTCCGGTTTCTAGACCAACGCTCTAACCACTAGGATACGCTGCCACCCCTGATGTTCAAGTCCACTCAGAGTGATTCCAGGGTATCTCTAGCACTAGCATGTCCTGTGACCAAGTCTGATAAATACTGTTTGACCACTGGATTTTTGAGTTAAGATAATTGGGATGTTTCTGTAAGACAGCTTTATAAACAAATATCAACCAGAGTTCATAACAGCCCCTGCATGTAGTGCACTCTGTCTCCGTCTTGAGAATGAGATTACAGTGATATAGACAAAGGCAAGAATGTTTATGATTACTGCAGTAGCTCACAGATGGATGCTTCCCATGTGTGAGGGCTGAATCAGTTAGCATGGATGAACCCATTAACACTGTATAGGCAGTGGATGTGGTTGACAGGGTTGTCAATATAAGATCAAATTGATGACTGGTGATGGTCAGCATCTCAATGGTTCTTTTTGGGGTTTTATGGTTCCTATTTTTTTAACACAACCATAGTGGGCTATTCCGTTACTGGTTCCCTGGTTCCCTTATGACTGCATATCTTCAGGGCAGCCAGGGTAAAGACTTCATTAAAGCAGTGATGTTGTACTGTATGAAAAGGAGAGGAAAGCCTTGTGAAGAATATTGACTTGAATTAATTGTATTAGACTTTTGTAAAGCACTTACCCCAGGTACTTTTTAAATCGTTTTGTTTTCAGAAATAACTACCATAATTAGTGGTTATGATTGCAAGTCTTTTTATTCAAATGTAAATATTTTTACGCTACACAAAGGCCAAATTGGATTAGAGGAATAATATTACCTATGAAAGCAAATCACTCTTTTTGACAGTTTATGCAGTTTAACTGTTGGAAGGATATGAAAAGCAAATGATAGAGAAGATATGAATAAAACATTGACATTTAGAAACATATATAAATGGGCTGGGTATGTTTTATGTAAATATGCTAAACAAATATCATTCCCGGATATACATAAATGTGATCTTCCTACGCCTGGAAATCAAAGGAAACGTGGTAGGAATGAAATGTCAGTTTGATATAAAATAAAAGCACTCATCATGAAGGAATGACAATGACAGTGCCATGAAGGAGAGGAGCTATTGCACAGAGAGAGAAGGGAGAGAAAACATGCTCTTTGTTTGGACTCAATGGGGTTTACTCCTGAGGTAGAAAACAGTATCCACGAGTTCATCTGACTCTGGGGAAGTAGATAAAGGGCCTCATAACCAAAATCCAGAAGTATCCCTTTAAGAGCATATCTCTCTCTCTCTCTCTCTCTCTCTCTCTCTCTCTCTCTCTCTCTCTCTCTCTCTCTCTCTCTCTCTCTCTCTCTCTCTCTCTCTCTCTCTCTCTCTCTCTCTCTCTCTCTCTCTCTCTCTCAAATAATATCTCACTGTTTACTGTTTAAGGAAAGTGGTTTGCATCAAACAGTCTGCATTAAGGTAAAAATAATTATGAACACATCCACATGACCAAACATACGATCTTTAAACCCATCCCTCAGCCACTCTCAGCCCATCCCACCCATCACCATAGACCTCAGCTCTTTAAACCCATCCCTCAGCCACTCTCAGCCCATCCCACCTATCACCATAGACCTCAGCTCTTTAAACCCATCCCTCAGCCACTCTCAGCCCATCCCACCTATCACCATAGACCTCAGCTCTTTAAACCCACCCCTCAGCCACTCTCAGCCCATCCCACCTATCACCATAGACCACCCTCGTTTGGTTTCCATGTGTCATATATTTTTCAATTGTACTGTGATGTTTTACATGAACTTCTAACCTTTCTAATCATATAGTATCCACAGATTGTGAGCTAAAGATGAAAACCTTTCCTATGAGTATTATTATATTATTGATTGACTGACTATGGCTTTCCAAATCACCCAACACTGATATTCATAAGATACATTTCAAGGGAATGTTATGATTTGATTACCATTACTGAACCTGTGACCAGTGACCACCTTAGCCAAATACATTTACACTCAGTTTTTCACAATTCCTGACATTTAATCCTAGTACAAATTCCTTGTCTTATGTCAGTTAGGATCACCACTTTATTTTAAGAATGTGAAATGTCAGAATAATATTAGAGAGAATTATTTATTTCAGCTTTTATTTCTTTCATCACATTCCCAGTGGGTCAGAAGTTTACATACACTCAATTAGTATTTTGTAGCATTGCCTTTAAATAGCTTAACTTGGGTCAAACATTTTGGGTAGCCTTCCACAAGCTTCTCACAATAAATTGGGTGAATTTTGGCCCATTCCTCCTGACAGAGTTGGTGTAACTGAGTCAGGTTTGTAGGCCTCCTTGCTCACGTACACTTTTTTTTAGTTCTGCCCACACATTTTCTATAGGATTGAGGTCAGGGCTTTGTTATGGCCACTCCAATACCTTGACATTGTTGTCCTTAAGCCATTTTGCCACAACTGGAAGTATGCTTGGGGTCATTGTCCATTTGGAAGACCCATTTGCGACCAAGCTTTAATTTGCTGACTGATGTCTTGAGATGTTGCTTCAATATATCCACATCACCCCCATAACATGATGCTGCCACCCCCATGCTTCACGGCTGGGATGGTGTTCTTCGGCTAGCAAGCCTCCCCCTTTTTCCTCCAAAACATAACGATGGTCATTACAACAGTTATATTTTTCTTTCATCAAACCAGAGGACATTTCTCCAAAAAGTATGATCTTTGTACTAAAAGTACGATCTGCAGTTGCAAACCGTAGTCTGGCTTTTTTATGACGGTTTTGGAGCAGTGGCTTCTTCCTTGCTGAGAGGACTTTCAGGTTATGTCGATATAGGACTCGTTTTACTGTGGATATAGATACTTCTGTACCTGTTTCTTCCAGCATCTTCACAAGGTCCTTTGCTGTTGTTCTGGGATTTATTTGCACTTTTTGCACCAAATTACGTTCATCTCTAGGAGACAGAACATGTCTCATTCCTGAGCGGTATGACGGCTGCGTGTTCCCATGGTGTTTACACTTGCGTAAAATTGTTTGTACAGATGAACGTGGTACCTTCAGGCATTTAGAAATTGTTCTCAAGGATGAACCAGAATTCTGGATGTCTACAATTTTTTTCTGAGGTCTTGGCTTATTTCATTTGATTTTCCCATGATGTCAAGCAGAGGCACTGAGTTTGAGGGTAGGCCTTGAATTACATCCACATGTACACCTTCAATTGACTGATGTCAATTAGCCTATCAGAAGCTTCTTTTATATATAGCATCCTGTTGGTGCCAATAATTTTTTATAATAATTTAATTGAAAACCTTGAAGTGTTGAATAAAGTGTTGTTATTTGTATCAGTTCATATACCATGTGCCATGGAATCGATACATGGATGATCTCTTCCTATGTATTTTGCACCCTGTATGGCACAGCTGTAAACATTTCTGTCCTCAAATGAAACTCATATTTTTTTCTATTTTATGCCAAACCTTTTCAGCCAATTTGTATCTTTAATATTTGGCAGCAGTTGCAATTTCTGCATGTAAATCTTGTTGAGGCAAATGCCATTAAAGCCACTACAGCCACTACACAACACAACACTAAACAATACATTAATTGCACTATAACGTTGACAAAACGGTGCCCACAAACTGTTAGGACTACATAAAGCTGTCCCAACAGCAGAGCTTTCTTTTCAGCACCATGGAGCGAATCCTTATCACTGCCACACCTGGATACCCTCGGACCCTTGTCTGGCAACAAAACAGATAATTCAGCCTCTTTTACTGCCTTAAAAAACTGCTGCTAACTTGCAAATGTGGTTTCTTCTGACAATTGAGATGTACATAAGGGGACGATGAGCGGATAAGAGGCAATCCGTAATTTTGATTAAGACATTAATGAGCGAGCTAGGACGGATGTAGTCAATATATCTATTTGTTCAGCACTTTTGAAAATGTACAGTGACAGAATTCAGAATATTAGCCGTTATTACAGTATTGTCCCTGTACACCATTTTAGAACCGTAGGATAAATAAAGGGGGCATATAAGCCAACAATAAATTATTACATTTCTATAAAACAGGCTATAGGCTACATGTACACCACTAAGAACAGTAGGCTATGTTATGAGGTGAAACGGGACCAAATTATTAGGGTGAGGCACAAGGGCTACAACAGCTTACTACACAACATACACTTAGTATTACTTTCTTAGCTACAGTATACACTGCCTGGCATATTACATCATTTATGCAGCAGCATACAAGACATTTTTTGGACTCAACTTGTTGTGCTGTGCTCACTTGAACAGGAAGGTGGCACGGCAGTCCTTGTGGCAACATTTTGTCATCAAAGTCTAGCATTTTCTCGATTTATGGTGCTTTTAAGACAACTGGGAACTCGAAGAAGAAAAAAAAGGTTGAATCATGACGTCCGTGATCTTCAGGTCGGAGCACCAGAAAGAGGCCCGAGTTCCCGAATTGGAATTCCCAGTTGGATGACTGTTCAAAATGCATTTTCCCAGTCAGAGCTAATTTTTTCCCAGTTGTCTTGAACTCACTGAAGTCTGAGATTTCCAAGTTCCGAGTTTCCAGTTGTTTTGAACATGGCAGAGGTCAAATGAGTGTTATGTGAATGTGTATCCTTTAAAGCTTGGAAGAGAGACAATTAAACCCATACTTGGACCACACTGAATAGCAGGCTAATGTTTGCTTGGTAACTCTTGCAGTTAGTCAGTGATTCCTTCAAACCACTCATTATTGAATTTGCAATTTCCAACTGTGTAATCTTCATGTCCAATGGTTGAGGAGCACCAAATACTTATATTTTTATTTATTTAACCATTATTTAACTAGGCAAGTCAGTTAAGAACAAATTCTTATTTACAATGACGGCCTAGGAACAATGGGTTAACTGCCTTCTTCAGGGGCAGAACGACAGATATTTACCTTGTCATTTTGGGAATTCGATGAAGCAACCTTTCAGTTACTGGCCCAACGCTCTAACCACTAGACTACTTGCCGCCCCATTATAGATACGTTTTTTTCTATAATTTCATATGACAAGGGTTGAAAAGGATTTGTCAATAGATTGTCGACGTGATTCATGATCATGACTGCATGCTAGCTGAAGTTTCGAAAGTATGACGTTGACATGATCAGTCCAATCAAATATACGGTAGATATAACGTGATTTGACGTCTGCGGCCATTGACCTTGAACCATCTTGGATGGGCACTTTGAATGTAACTATGGTAGCACCTAAGGGACTTGAATATTCAAGCTTTCCCCCTAGATTTTGCTGTGACATAGTGTCCCCATGAGTGACAAAACACTGAGCCAATCACGGCGCGAATTGAGAAAATTTCCCAATCACCACAGAAAGGACTGAGCTAGGCTGAAACACCTGCATTTTGGAGCTGCCTTACTCAAGAAAGCAAAAAAGAAAACATATTTGTATTAATTCTTATTATTTTTTACATTGTTTGCAAACTGACATGCATTAATGCCAAATTAACATGCAAAACAGGCAACAGCAAGGCTCTGCCCTACCTGTCCTGAATGACGGGTCTCCATTGTATGGCAGACAAACAAGTTCCCTACCTTCCACTAATGCTGCAATCAGTTATATTTTCAATAGCTGCATACATGACATACCTCCACTCTTTCTACTCACAATATAATTCATAAATATAATACAATTTGTTAATTAAGAGAGATTCAGTCTACATAAAGTTAACATGCATTCTCTTCTCTGTGCATTGTCAGAGGAAATTGATCATTAGCAAAACATTGTTGCAAATCAGTGTTTGACTAATGCTGGTGCTAATGTATCAGCAGTCAAGTCGACACTATTTGTTTACCATCTATAGTGATCAGTGGGTGTGGTGACCAAAACAGATATGCAGAATGCTGTTTGACAAGCAATTTAAATTGCATCAATACAATCTTTATTTACAGTGGTCCTTACTATCAATCTCATCCCCTGAATAGCTATTTGATATGGATGGGCTTAATGAAGCAAACCAATTCACTTCATCTGTACAACAGTGCAATAACCCAACAATGGGATTATGGAAATGTCTTGATTTAACACACAACTGATCATTATGTCAGATCACAAACACAACTGATCATTATGTCAGATCACAAACATTTGACGTTGTAATTGGAAATGATAAATAAACGTAGCATATGTTTTGATATCAACACATTTCTAAATTGTTACAACATTGGCAGTGTATCAGTGTTATGTCTGACACTCTCCTCACCCCAATCTGGGCTTGAACCAGGGACCCTTTGCACACATCGAGAACAGTGACCCCCGAAGCATCGTTACCTATCGCTCCACAAAAGCCACAGCCATTGCAGAACAAAGGAAACAACTACTTCAAGGTCTCAGAGCGAATGATGTCACCGATTGAACCGCTACTAACGAGCTAGTCATTTCATATTGGTCACAGTAGCATAAAAAGCCAAATGAATTCTCATTAAATCTGAGTCATATCCAAAAAGCCTCTCAGAGTATGATTGCTGATCTAGGATCAGTTAAGACTTTAGATTTTAATGAAGATAATTATATGGACAAATCTAAATCAAATCAAATATTATTTGTCACATGCACCATGTAGACTTTACTGTGAAATGCTTACTTACAAGCCCTTACCCAGCAATGCAGTTAAAAATGAAATACAATTTACAAAAAAATTTAATAATAATAGTAACACAAAATAACGAAGCTATATACAAGGAGTACTGGTACCGAGTCGGTTGTACTGGGGTACAAGGAAATATGTACATGTATGTTTTGGTAGGTGATTTATTGAAGTACTACAGTATGTACATGGAACTTGCCTAGCTGTTTAATTAACTGTCCAACAGTCTTATGGCTTTGGGGTAGAAGTTTTTCAGGAGCCTGTTGGTACCAGACCTGATGCTCCGGTACCACTTGTCGTGTGGGGGAGCTGAGAGAAGAGACTGTGACTTGGTTGGCTGGCTGGAGTCTTTGACAATTTCTTGGGCCTTCCCTGGTATAGAGGTGGGGACTTGATCCTAGATCAGCACTCCTACTCTGAGACGCTTTGTGGATATGGGTCCTGGTCTATCTTGTGAACGTAGAAACAGAATATCACAATATATCCACTCTCTTTGATTAATGCATTATTATGTAGGAACAGATACAAAATATAACCTCAATTGCGTGCTAAAAAGTTTGTTGTCTGGTATAAGGACTCATGCTGGACCTGGCAGTATTTTTTTGAATTATAGTTTTGGCAAGTCAGGTAGGACATCTCCTTTGTGCATGACACAAGTAAGTTTTACAACAATTGTTTACAGACAGATTATTTCACTTATAATTCACTGTCTTACAATTCCAGTGGTTCAGAAGTTTACATACACTAAGTTAACTGTGCCTTTAAACAGCTTGGAAAATTCCAGAAAATGATGTCATGGCTTTATAAGCTTCTGATAGGCTAATTGACATCATTTGAGTCAACTGGAGGTGTACCTGTGGATGTATTTCAAGGCCTACATTCAAACTCAGTGCCTCTTTGCTTGACATCATGGGGAAATGAAATCAGCCAAGACCTCAGAAAAAAAATTGTAGACCTCCACAAGTCTGGTTCATCCTTGGGAGCAATTTCCAAATGCCTGAAGGTCCATTGTTGATCTGTACAAACAATAGTACGCAAGTATAAACACCATGGGAACACGCAGCCGTCATACCGCTCAGGAAGATGAATGTATTTTGGTGCCAAAAGTGCAAAACAATCCAAGAACAACAGCAAAGGACCTTGTGAAGATGTTGGAGGAAACAGGTACAAACGTATCTATATCAACAGTAAAACGAGTCCTATATCGACATAACCTGAAAGGCCACTCAGCAAGGAAGAAGTCACTGCTCCAAAACCGCCATAAAAAATCCAGACTATGGTTTGCAACTGTCATGTTTTGTCATTGATTATCATGCCTTGTCCCTGTTCTTCTCCTTCTATTCGTTTCCCTCTGCTGGTCTTATTAGGTTCTTTCCCTCTTTCTATCCCTCTCTCTCCCCCTCCCTCTCTCACTCTCCCGCTCTCTCTTCTCTCTATCGTTCCGTTCCTGCTCCCAGCTGTTCCTATTCCCCTAATCAATCATTTAGTCTTCCCACACCTGTTCCCGATCCTTTTCCCTGATTAGAGTCCCTATTTCTCTCCTTGTTATTCGTTTCTGCCCTGTCGGTTCCTTGTCTAGAATTCATCGTGCTGTGTTTGTGTATCGCCCTGTCGTGTCGTGTTGTCCTCAGATGCTGCGTGGTGAGCAGGTGTCTGAGTCTGTTTGGTTCAAGTGCCTTCCCGAGGCAACCTGCTGTTCACCTGCTGTTCAAGATCGAGTCTCCAGTTTGTCCTCGTCATTTCGAGTGAAAGTTGTGTTTTTTGATTGTATTTACTTTACTGGATTAAAGACTCTGTTTTCGCCAAGTCGCTTTTGGGTCCTCTTTCACCTGCATGACAGAAGGAACCGACCAAGGAATGGACCCAGCGACTTCAGACGCTCGTTACACTGCCGTCGAGATCCAAGGAGCCATGCTCGGCAGACACGAGCAGGAATTGTCTGCTGCTCGCCATGCCGTGGAGAACCTGGCCGCTCAGGTTTCCGACCTCTCTGGACAGTTCCAGAGTCTTCGTCTCGTGCCACCTGTTACTTCCTGGCCTGCCGAGCCTCCAGAACCTAGGGTTAATAACCCACCTTGCTACTCCGGGCAGCCCACTGAGTGCCGCTCCTTTCTCACGCAGTGTGAGATTGTGTTCTCTCTCCAACCCAACACATACTCTAGAGAGAGAGCTCGGGTTGCTTACATCATTTCACTCCTTACTGGCCGGGCTCGAGAATGGGGCACAGCTATCTGGGAGGCAAGGGCTGATTGCTCTAACAAGTACCAGAACTTTAAAGAGGAGATGATTCGGGTTTTTGACCGTTCAGTTTTTGGTGGGGAGGCTTCTAGGGCCCTGGCTTCCCTATGCCAAGGTGAACGGTCCATAACGGATTATTCTATTGAGTTTCGCACTCTTGCTGCCTCTAGTGAGTGGAACGAGCCGGCGCTGCTCGCCCGTTTTCTGGAGGGACTCCACGCAGTGGTTAAGGATGAGATTCTCTCCCGGGAGGTTCCTTCAGATGTGGACTCTTTGATTGCTCTCGCCATCCGCATAGAACGACGGGTAGATCTTCGTCACCGGGCTCGTGGAAGAGAGCTCGCATCAACGGTGTTTCCCTGCTCCGCATCGCAACCATCTCCCTCCTCTGGCTCAGAGACTGAGCCCATGCAGCTGGGAGGGATTCGCATCTCGACTAAGGAGAGGGAACGGAGGATCACCAACCGCCTGTGCCTCTATTGCGGAGTTGCTGGACATTTTGTTAATTCATGTCCAGTAAAAGCCAGAGCTCATCTGTAAGCGGAGGGCTACAGGTGAGCGCAACTACTCAAGTCTCTCCATCAAAATCCTGTACTACTTTGTCGGTCCATCTACGCTGGACCGGTTCGGGTGCTACATGTAGTGCCTTGATAGACTCTGGGGCTGAGGGTTGTTTCATGGACGAAGCATGGGTTCGGAAACATGACATTCCTTTCAGAGAGTTAGAGAAGCCTACGCCCATGTTCGCCTTAGATGGTAGTCATCTTCCCAGTATCAGATTTGAGACACTACCTTTAACCCTCACAGTATCTGGTAACCACAGTGAGACTATTTCTTTTTTGATTTTTCGTTTACCGTTTACACCTGTTGTTTTGGGTCATCCCTGGCTAGTATGTCATAATCCTTCTATTAATTGGTCTAGTAATTCTATCCTATCCTGGAACGTTTCTTGTCATGTGAAGTGTTTAATGTCTGCCATCCCTCCCGTTTCTTCTGTCCCTACTTCTCAGGAGGAACCTGGCGATTTGACAGGAGTGCCGGAGGAATGTCATGATCTGCGCACGGTCTTCAGTCGGTCCCGAGCCAACTCCCTTCCTCCTCACCGGTCGTATGATTGTAGTATTGATCTCCTTCCGGGGACCACTCCTCCTCGGGGTAGACTATACTCTCTGTCGGCTCCCGAACGTAAGGCTCTCGAGGATTATTTGTCTGTGTCTCTTGACGCCGGTACCATAGTGCCTTCTTCCTCTCCGGCCGGGGCGGGGTTCTTTTTGTTAAGAAGAAGGACGGTACTCTGCGCCCCTGCGTGGATTATCGAGGGCTGAATGACATAACGGTTAAGAATCGTTATCCGCTTCCCCTTATGTCATCAGCCTTCGAGATTCTGCAGGGAGCCAGGTGCTTTACTAAGTTGGACCTTCGTAACGCTTACCATCTCGTGCGCATCAGAGAGGGGGACGAGTGGAAAACGGCGTTTAACACTCCGTTAGGGCATTTTGAGTACCGGGTTCTGCCGTTTGGTCTCGCCAATGCGCCAGCTGTTTTTCAGGCATTAGTTAATGATGTTCTGAGAGACATGCTGAACATCTTTGTTTTTGTCTATCTTGACGATATCCTGATTTTTTTTCTCCGTCACTCGAGATTCATGTTCAGCACGTTCGACGTGTTCTACAGCGCCTTTTAGAGAATTGTCTCTACGTAAAGGCTGAGAAGTGCTCTTTTCATGTCTCCTCCGTTACTTTTCTCGGTTCCGTTATTTCCGCTGAAGGCATTCAGATGGATTCCGCTAAGGTCCAAGCTGTCAGTGATTGGCCCGTTCCAAGGTCACGTGTCGAGTTGCAGCGCTTTTTAGGTTTCGCTAATTTCTATCGGCGTTTCATTCGTAATTTCGGTCAAGTTGCTGCCCCTCTCACAGCTCTTACTTCTGTCAAGACGTGTTTTAAGTGGTCCGGTTCCGCCCAGGGAGCTTTTGATCTTCTAAAAGAACGTTTTACGTCCGCTCCTATCCTCGTTACTCCTGACGTCACTAGACAATTCATTGTCGAGGTTGACGCTTCAGAGGTAGGCGTGGGAGCCATTCTATCCCAGCGCTTCCAGTCTGACGATAAGGTTCATCCTTGCGCTTATTTTTCTCATCGCCTGTCGCCATCTGAGCGCAACTATGATGTGGGTAACCGTGAACTGCTCGCCATCCGCTTAGCCCTAGGCGAATGGCGACAGTGGTTGGAGGGGGCGACCGTTCCTTTTGTCGTTTGGACAGACCATAAGAACCTTGAGTACATCCGTTCTGCCAAACGACTTAATGCCCGTCAAGCTCGTTGGGCGTTGTTTTTCGCTCGTTTCGAGTTTGTGATTTCTTACCGTCCGGGTAGCAAGAACACCAAGCCTGATGCCTTATCCCGTCTGTTTAGTTCTTCTGTGGCTTCTACTGATCCCGAGGGGATTCTTCCTTATGGGCGTGTTGTCGGGTTAACAGTCTGGGGAATTGAAAGACAGGTTAAGCAAGCACTCACGCACACTGCGTCGCCGCGCGCTTGTCCTAGTAACCTCCTTTTCGTTCCTGTTTCCACTCGTCTGGCTGTTCTTCAGTGGGCTCACTCTGCCAAGTTAGCTGGTCATCCCGGTGTTCGAGGCACTCTTGCGTCTATTCGCCAGCGCTTTTGGTGGCCGACTCAGGAGCGTGACACGCGCCGTTTCGTGGCTGCTTGTTCGGACTGCGCGCAGACTAAGTCGGGTAACTCTCCTCCTGCCGGTCGTCTCAGACCGCTCCCCATTCCTTCTCGACCATGGTCTCACATCGCCCTAGACTTCATTACCGGTCTGCCTTTGTCTGCGGGGAAGACTGTGATTCTTACGGTTGTCGATAGGTTCTCTAAGGCGGCACATTTCATTCCCCTCGCTAAACTTCCTTCCGCTAAGGAGACGGCACAAATCATTATCGAGAATGTATTCAGAATTCATGGCCTCCCGTTAGACGCCGTTTCAGACAGAGGCCCGCAATTCACGTCACAGTTTTGGAGGGAGTTCTGTCGTTTGATTGGTGCGTCCGTCAGTCTCTCTTCCGGGTTTCATCCCCAGTCTAACGGTCAAGCAGAGAGGGCCAATCAGACGATTGGTCGCATACTACGCAGCCTTTCTTTCAGAAACCCTGCGTCTTGGGCAGAACAGCTCCCCTGGGCAGAATACGCTCACAATTCGCTTCCTTCGTCTGCTACCGGGTTATCTCCGTTTCAGAGTAGTCTGGGTTACCAGCCTCCTCTGTTCTCATCCCAGCTTGCCGAGTCCAGCGTTCCCTCCGCTCAAGCGTTTGTCCAACGTTGTGAGCGCACCTGGAGGAGGGTGAGGTCTGCACTTTGCCGTTACAGGGCACAGACTGTGAGAGCCGCCAATAAACGCAGGATTAAGAGTCCAAGGTATTGTTGCGGCCAGAGAGTGTGGCTTTCCACTCGCAACCTTCCTCTTACGACAGCTTCTCGTAAGTTGACTCCGCGGTTCATTGGTCCGTTCCGTGTCTCCCAGGTCGTCAATCCTGTCGCTGTGCGACTGCTTCTTCCGCGACATCTTCGTCGCGTCCATCCTGTCTTCCATGTCTCCTGTGTCAAGCCCTTTCTTCGCACTCCCGTTCGTCTTCCCTCCCCCTCCCGTCCTTGTCGAGAGCGCACCTATTTACAAGGTACATAAGATCATGGACATGCGTTCTCGGGGACGGGGTCACCAATACTTAGTGGATTGGGAGGGTTACGGTCCTGAGGAGAGGAGTTGGGTTCCGTCTCGGGACGTGCTGGACCGTTCACTCATTGATGATTTCCTCCGTTGCCGCCAGGATTCCTCCTCGAGTGCGCCAGGAGGCGCTCGGTGAGTGGGGGGTACTGTCATGTTTTGTCATTGATTATCATGCCTTGTCCCTGTTCTTCTCCTTCTATTCGTTTCCCTCTGCTGGTCTTATTAGGTTCTTTCCCTCTTTCTATCCCTCTCTCTCCCCCTCCCTCTCTCACTCTCCCGCTCTCTCTTCTCTCTATCGTTCCGTTCCTGCTCCCAGCTGTTCCTATTCCCCTAATCAATCATTTAGTCTTCCCACACCTGTTCCCGATCCTTTTCCCTGATTAGAGTCCCTATTTCTCTCCTTGTTATTCGTTTCTGCCCTGTCGGTTCCTTGTCTAGAATTCATCGTGCTGTGTTTGTGTATCGCCCTGTCGTGTCGTGTTGTCCTCAGATGCTGCGTGGTGAGCAGGTGTCTGAGTCTGTTTGGTTCAAGTGCCTTCCCGAGGCAACCTGCTGTTCACCTGCTGTTCAAGATCGAGTCTCCAGTTTGTCCTCGTCATTTCGAGTGAAAGTTGTGTTTTTTGATTGTATTTACTTTACTGGATTAAAGACTCTGTTTTCGCCAAGTCGCTTTTGGGTCCTCTTTCACCTGCATGACAGCAACAGCACATGGGGACAAAGATCGTACCTTTTGGAGAAATGTTCTTTGGCCCGATGAAACAAATAGAACTGTTTGGCCATAATGACCATCGATATGTTTGGAGGAAAAAGGGGAAGGCTTGCAAGCCGAAGATCACCATCCCAGCGGTGAAGCATGGGGGTGGCAGCATCATGTTGTGGGGGTGCTTTGCTGCAGAAGGGACTGGTGCTCTTCACAAAAAAATGGCATAATGACGAAAGAAAATGATGTGGATATATTGAAGCAACATCTCAACACATCAGTCAGGAAGTTAAAGCTTGGTCGCAAATGGGTCTTCCAAATGGACAATGACCCCAAGCATACTTCCAAAGTTGTGGCAAAATGGCTTAAGGACAACAATGTCAAGGTATTGGTGTGGCCATCACAAAGCCCTGACCTCAATCCTGTAGAAAATGTGTGGGCAGAACTGAAAAAGTGTTTGCGAGCAAGGAGGCCTACAAACCTGACTCAGTTACACCAGCTCTGTCAGGAGGAATGGGCCAAAATTTACCCAACTTATTGTGGGAAGCTTGTGGAAGGCTACCCGAAACATTTGACCCAAGTTAAGCTATTTAACGGCAATGCTACCAAATACTAATTGAGTGTATGTAAACTTCTGACACACTGGGAATGTGATGAAAAAAATAAAAGCGGAAATAAATCACTCTCTAATATTATTCTGACATTTCACATTCTTAAAATAAAGTGGTGATCCTAACTGACCTAAAACAGGGCATTTTTATTAGGATTAAATGTCAGGAAAAAAACTGAGTTCAAATGTATTTGGCTAAGGTGTATGTAAACTTCCGACTTCAAATGTATGTTGCACTAACCTGTGTTTCCAAATCATTATTCTCTCTGACGCCAGGAAGATAAGGTCTGTTGGTTCACAAACATTGCATCTGGAACAAAGTCACTGTATTAATCAGTGTCAAATGTTTATTTATTATTTAGGGTCAGGGAAAATGTGAAATGTTTAGATGTGAAATGTCACGTTATGTCAATTGTGTGTCTCAAGTATGTATATTTTTCTTTCGGTAGACAATCAACTGTTACAAGGCATTCTATTCCTGGAAAGTAATTTGCAGTGTTACTATGACAATCGCTCATTTCTAATAATCTGCAGCTAGATAATTATCTTACTTACATGCTGTGCAACCAACCACTATCGCTTAGCATGCATTTTTTAAGAGACTTATTTATAATTCAGTCTCTGAAACTATTATTTTCAGGTAAGTGCACATTTACCATTCAGGGTCTATAACCTACACATTTTACCTTCACATTACATAGTTGGATCAATGCAGTGCTGGAAAAAGAACCTAATTGTCATACTTGAGAAAAGTCAAGATAACTTGAGTCATTTTCTATTAAGGTAAAGTGAGTCACCAGTAAAATACTACTTGAGTAAAAGTCTAAAAGTATTTGGTGTTAAATATACATAAGTATCAAAAGTAAATTAAATTGCTAGAATATACTTAAGTATCAAAAGTAAAAGTGTAAATAATTTCAAATTCCTTATATTAAGCAACCAAGATGGCACCAAGTTACAGATAGCCAGGGGCAAGCTCCAACACTCAGACATCACTTACAAACAAAACGTGTTTAGTGAGTCCCCCAGATCAGAGGCAGTAGGGATGTTCTCTTGATAAGTGTTGTCAAGGCTCAGGAGATGCAGACAGTTTCGAAGTAACAAAAGTTTATTACAAAAACAGTGGGGCAGGCAAACGACAGTTCAATGGCAGAAAGAGGTCAGTAGTCCAGAGCCAAAAGGTACAGAACGGCAGGCAGGGACAGGGCAGGCAGAGGTCAGTAATCCAGGGTGGTATAACAAGGTACAGAAAGACAGCCAGGCTCAGGTTCAGGGCAGGCAGAATGGTCAAAAACCAGGAAAGCTAGAAAACAGGAACTAGAGACAGACAGGAGCGTGGGAAAAAAACGCTGTTAGGCTTGACAAACAGAGAACACAGGTATAAGTACACGGGGGATAATGGGGAAGATGGGCAACACCTGGACGGGGTTGAGACACGCACAAAGACAGGTGAAACAGATCAGTGTGTGACAAGTGTCTGAATTAGAAAATGTTCCTGTCCTGCTAAGCATTCAAAATTTTACGAAAAAAATTGAACTTTTGGGTGTCAGAAAAAATGTATGGAGTAGAATATACATAATTTTCTTCAGGAATGTATTGAAGTAAAAGTTGTCAAAAATATGAATAGTATAGTAGAGTACAGAAACCAAAAGAAATACTTGAGTAAAAATACTTGAAAGTACTACTTAAGTACTTTACACCAATGGATCAATTCACAGCTTGATCTGGTCTCTTGACTACTCTCTTGTTTTTGGCATTTTCCTCCATGGAGTCTTTATAATTCAAACCATCTAATGATGGATAACTGTTATAGGAGGGTTGAAAACAGTTTTGATATATCTTGCAATGGTAAAATGTAAATAACATATTTTTCAGACTTTGTTCTGTATTGTCTTTTCTGAGATGGTTCTGTATTTAAAATAGTTAGACAAACAACTAATGATGGTGGTATAATCATCATCAATCATCATCACCACCAGCAGCATCATTTAGTAGGCCTAGCTACATGAAATGCTTAAAAAGGGACGTGTCACCCATGTAATGGATACAGGGCGAACTGCTGAATGTTGATCAATGTGACGGAGGGAGGAGGCACAGCTTGTCAGGGAAACAGCAGCCTCCCCAGGCAATCTCTACAGTCAGGAGATGGAATGAACACAGCCCTGAAATCCATCATATGCCACATTCGTATGAAGCGTCGTTTGATAGAGAGAAGCCACCGTCACAGTCCCCTGGGTTACACTACATGACTGATTTGGGATTTCAGCGCTACTGGCACAATTTTCTGGAAGAATAATTAACTAATGCCACCCATTTCCTCCTAATGCCCAATGAGTTGGATTTATTTGTTGTGTTTTGCGAGAACAATGGCATTTCTATTTTTGTGTGGCTGAACCTACTGTAGATATTGTAGTTTACATAAAATACAGATGAAATATCTATCACCTGTGATAGCTGCTGTGCTATAGAGTTACAGTAGAAGGTAAAGGGAAACGCTAGAGCAGTATTTCTCAACTGTTTGTACTAGGGATCGACATGCTTTGGTCCTTCCTCCTTGGAGGATTGGTCCATTAAAACAAACACTTGAGGACTGACTAAATCTGTGTCAGCTATGAATCTGAGCGAGCGGTCAGCAACATCCCAGGGTGGTATCAGGGGGCTTAGAAACTGTGCAAGACAAGGAATATTATAATATACTGTATATAATGTATAATATATGCCATTTAGCAGACACTTTTATCCAAAGCGATTTAGTCATGCGTGCATATATTTTACATATGAGTGACCCCAGCGGGAATCAAACCCAGCTCTACCAACTAATCCACACAGGACCTAGTAGGATTATTAGAAGGAATATATATATGGTGTTTCTCTACCATCTCTTTACAAATCCTCTGGAGCATATTTCTTTAGCTATGTACCGAAGATATGATTAGCCACATTTCTCAGCTCCTCACGGCATAGTTATTTCCAGTCGCACCACTGATGTACTAACATGCTCTGCAGGGGAAAACAGATACTTATTACTGAGTATCTGACCCCAGTGAGAGATTACGTCATAATTTCATCAAAACAGCGTTCCTTGCATTCTGAAGCTTTGTATTTTGATACTCTTGCATTTGGGCCTTTCACCTGCATGTGACGGCACTCCGCAGGTTATCATAAATAATGAATAAAAAACAAAAACAGCTACTCAAAAATAGGTGAAAAAAGACGACTGTGGCCTTCAGTCCTCAACATACTTTGTCATGTCTGAGACGCACTCAGCAGCTGTTTATACCAGTGGAGGCTGCAGTATGGGATGATGGCTCATACAAATGGTTGGAACAGAGCAAATGGAATGGCATCAAACACATAGAAACCATGTGTTTGGTGCATTTGATACAATTCCAATTATTCCGCTCCAGCCAGTACCACGAGCCCGTACTCCCCAATTAAGGTGACAACAACCTCCTGCGGTTTATATAATCCTCATAGGTACTGTAGGTACACTGAGAATACACTCCCATTTATGGCAGCATGATCCACACCCTCTAACTACCATCCTCTTTGGTACTCTGGCCCTGTTGGTAACAGGATACGTGCCTGATTGTTGACACTCTTTCTCCATTGTGGTTTTCATGTCAGCCCTCCTCCCTTGTCAGCAGAGAACAGATATCTGCTACCTTCAGCAGTCCAGCCACAAGTATAACCACCAAGGAGACCATTAAGTCTCAAGTGACTCCTACTGCCCAACCTCATTCTTCATACAATGGACACTCGTTTCAATAGGGACCAGTTCCAGACAGTTTGGCCTGACATCAACAATGGTGTTGGCTGGAGCCCAACCACCAAGGAGACCACCAAGCCTCAAGTGACTCCTACTGCCCAACCTCATTCTTCATACAATGGACACTCGTTTCAATAGGGACCAGTTCCAGACAGTTTGGCCTGACATCAACGATGGGGTTGGCTGGAGCAGAAAGACTGGCACCCAGGTCCGTGTTCCTGCAGTCAGTAAGGGTTTGATTAAATCCATCCCCTCTCATCTCTACTCCAGAGATGCAGATGTGTCCTTCTTCAGTGAAGTACTGTATATCTGAGAGCTCTCTAACGTTAATTACATGAGCCTCTGGTTCTTCTCCAGTGTTCCCCTTGAGAGGTCTCAATAGAAGATTTCTGGAGGGGAACATTGGAATCGCCAGACATATTAAATTTGATTGACTGTGTCACTATGGAACGTTCTGATCCTCCTGTCAGGTACAAAATGGTGAAGGATTGTTCGGGAACAGACGAAACGACAGTAACAGACCACTGAGGTTTGAAACCAAAGCATTCAATCACACTCACACTCCCAGTTCCGCCCTACCTGATCTGCCCACACTCTGCAAGTCTGCAGGAGGTGCCGTGGCTAGTGAATATTCAGCGTGATCACAGTATGTTAAATATTATACAGATGGAACAAACACAGATCAAAGCCTGTAATTAGCCATCAGAGAAGGGTTGGCAGAGAGGAAGGAGAGGTTGGGATTAACAGTAACCTAGCAGGGGTAGAATGGCGCCTGGGCAGAGTTTCCACTTGCGTTTTTCAGAAGAAACGGAAGCTAGGTTGAAAATACTGTATCCCTAAAAACTGGATGTGAGCATTTTCTGGTGACTCCACTTAGGCTAGAACTAATAGAGACAGAGAGGAAAGCTCCAGTCATCTCAAACCCATGCCTTCTTTTTCCATGTGTCTGTCAACCAAAATGTTTCAGTGGCTGCCAGCCCAGCCAGTTGCTCAAAACTATTTCTATTGATACCTCAGAGAAGGTGGAGACAGATTAATCTGATGTGTTTCTCTGTGATTCAGAGCAGCGCAAATATTACACAAGTAATATGATTAAACATGTACCTTCCTGATTAGATAGCACTACTACGCTATCATAGTGCTCCTATCCCTGCATGAGGAAAAACACTCCTCGTGTCATTGATATGTTCTCAGAAAAAAAACAGGAGGGTGAGAAACTATTAAAAAGAGACAGGCCCTGGAACACTTGTAGTCAAGGTCACAGCCATCAATAGAGTCACAGCATTGTTAGGAAAGGGGAGGCTGGACAGAAATAGCTTGGATTCCAAGCCCATTGTCATGAGAGGCATCTCCATTTCCCAATGGGTCGCAGAGCGATAGAGATCTAAGGGCCAGGGTTGCGATAAAGATCACAGATTGACTGGGACGCCTCCCTCAGGATTTAATTGAAGTCAAACCAAGTCACATCATCTAAGATGTAAAAGATGACCTAAGTAACAGTCCGTTTTTCATTTAGGCTTTTTTATCAACATGGCCCCTCCTACCCTTTATCTAAAATAGACAACGACCATGAAATGTGGCTGAATGTAATGCGACTTTGAGTATCCTTGACTAGCCTTTATCCTGGGTTTGTTATCAGTTGGGGCAATCTTCTCAATATTTAGTTTCATGCTTGCTGTATATTTGTGTACTGCATACAATTAAGCGGAGGTTCCCATTATTTTCTCTTAAAGTACATTGTACGACAATTACTCTTTGGCCCATTATGTTATTGTATTATGAGGCGGACAGTTTAAGGTCGCAACACACCTGTCTTCATTCGAACTGTGGTCTGACAACAATACCAATATCATCACACAATTATCAACTTCAGCCTGACAGCCATTCAGACTGCCATCGCACCAATGTATTCACTATTCAATGCGCACTTTTAATTACCTACCAGACTCACTGAGTCTGCTCTCTCCTTTCCACCATGGTTCAGATACATCCTAACGGTCGTGTGGCATGCACAGGGCTGTTATTACTGTAGCACGCCTGTCATTGTAGGACAAGGAGTGTGTGATTGATGAATTTCCCAGAGTGGAGGAATGTTCCGCTGAGTTGCCTCATGCACCAATAATGACACATGATGGAAACCCCTGTCAGGCCGTCAAGATGGGGAATGAAGATGGATAGTGTCCAGGATGCAAGCTCATCTGGTCGAGGCAGAAAGTTAAGGAACGTTTTGGTTGCGATAATCTCACGCAATTAGGCAACCTCCCGCCTGCAGAAACCCAGCCTAAAACCCCAAACAGCAAGCAATGCAGGTGTAGAAGCACGGTGGCTGGGAAAAACTCCCTAGAAAGGCAAAAACCTAGGAAGAAACCTAGAGAGGAACCAGGCTATGTGGGATGGCCAGTCCTCTTCTGGCTGTGCCGGGTGGAGATTAAAACAGAACATGGCCAAGATGTTCAAATATTCATAAATGACCAGCATGGTCAAATAATAATAATCACAGGCAGAACAGTTGAAACTGGAGGTGGACTGGGGACAGCAAGGAGTCATCATGTCAGGTAGTCCTGAGGCATGGTCCTAGGGCTCAGGTCCTCCGAGAAAGAGAAAGAAAGAGAGAAAGAGAGAATTAGAGACACCGGATAGGACAGGAGAAGTACTCCAGATATAACAAACTGACCCTAGCCCCCAACACATAAACTACTGCAGCATAAATACTGCCTAAATTATTTCACTATTCGACTAATATCATAAATATTTTTGTAACATTTTATTTCACTTTTATTTAACCAGGTAGGCTAGTTGAGAACAAGTTCTCATTTACAACTGCGACCTGGCCAAGATAAAGCAAAGCAGTGTGACAAACAACAACACAGAGTTACACATGGAATAAACAATAACACAATAGAAACAAAGAAAGTCTATATACAGTGTGTGCAAATGGTGTGAGGAGGTAAAGGCAATAAATAGGCCATAGTAGCAAAGTAATTACAATTTTGCAAATTAACACTGGAGTGATAGATGAGCAGATGGTGATATGCAAGTAGAAATACTGGAGTGCAAAAGAACAGAAAAGTATATAAAAACAATATGGGGATGAGGTAAGTAGATTGGGTGGGCTATCTACAGATGGGCTATGTCCAGCTGCAGCAATCGGTTAGCTGCTCGGATAGCTGATGTTTAAAGTTAGTGAGGGAAATAAGTCTCCAGCTTCAGTGATTTGCGAAATTCATTCCAGTCATTGGCAGCAGAAAACTGTAAGGAAAGGAGGCCAAAGGAGCTGTTGGCTTTGGGGATGACCATATACCTGCTGGAACTATGGATGTTGGAACTACGTGCTGGAACTACGTGTGCTACGGGTGGGTGTTGTTATCGTGACCAGTGAGCTGAGATAAGGTGGAGCTTTACCTAGCAGAGATGTATAGATGACCTGGAGCCAGTGGGTCTGGCGACGAATATGTAGCGAGGGCCAGCCGACTAGAGCATACAGGTTGCAGTGGTGGGTGGTGTAAGCGGCTTTGGTGACAAAACGGATGGCACTGTGATAGACTGCATCCAGTTGCTGAGTAGAGTATTGGAAGCTATTGCCTAAGTTGAGGATCGGTAGGATAGTCAGTTTTACGAGGGTATGTTTGGCGACGTGAGTGAAGGAGGCTTTGTTTCAAAACAGGAAGCCGGTTCCAGATTTAATTTTGGATTGGAGATGTTTAATATGAGTAGTTGTCCACATATTCTAAGTCAGAAACTTTCAGAGTAGTGATGCTAGTCGGGTGGGCGGGTGTGGGCAGCGTTTGAGTTTAAGAGCAGTTGGAGGACACGGAAGGAGTGTTGTATGGCATTGAAGCTCATTTGGAGGTTAGTTAACACAGTGTCCAAAGATAGACTTTCCTGACCAATCAAAATGATGTAAATGCACAGAGCTAAACATTGGAGAACACTTCCTCTGTAGTTTTTCGCTAAACGCAACAGTGAAAGAGAAGTCAGATTTTTGCCAAAATAGAACTGATTGTGTTGCAAAAAGGTTTTCTGGTGAGTGTTTTGCATTAGGTGTATTTGCAATGTCAGGGCAGAATGGATGGCTACATGCGTAGCTTTTTCATTGTCAAAATAGTCCTAAACTGTTTTTATATAATAATATAATAATAATAATATTTTTCACTCAATTAATCGAATACTAATGTCCGTTGGGATATTCGGAAAACCCATCCATAATAAAAACAGATCTGAATCATGTCTTAAAAAGGTTTTTGGTCCAGTTTATATTCCTGGATTGAGCTATTGTCTAAATCCCCCAAAGCATTTATAGGAACAAACGGACAAGTCTCTGAACAATTTAATCATCAAAAGGGACAAGACAGTTATTTATTTTCTTTAGCCACAGATCCCCTAGCATTAATAATTACAACTCATGGCTCAATCTGGGGCATAGAGATTGATGGAGATCAACATGTGATATCATTGTATGCACATTTTACTTTATTTATCTGAAGCAGAACATTCTCTCATTTATTTTACTATTGTTGGACAGGATTCAAAGTGAATTGGGAGAAAATTGGAATTGGCATTATTTCAGTTATGAGACGTTCACAGATGGAGATCTCACCCTATTTCTATGTTAGGTAGGGTCAACATTGTCAAAATGAACATATTACAGTGCCTTCAAAAAGTATTCACAATGGATGAAATGGATTAAATTGAGATTTGTTATCACTGGCCTACACACAATACCCAATACTATCAAAAATGTTTATGTAAAAGTTAATGTTACAAATTAATAAAATATTTGATTTAAAAAGTATTTAGCCCATTTGTTAAGGCAAGCCTAAATTAGTTCAGGAGTAACAATTTGCTTAACAAGTCATGTAATAAATTCCATGGACTCACTCTGTGTGCAATAATAATGTTTATCATTATTGTTGAATGACTACCTCATCTCTGTACACAACACATACAATTACAATACCATTCAAAAGTTTGTGGTCACTTAGAAATCTCCTTGTTTTCCATGAAAACATACATGAAATTAATTGCAAAAAGAATAGCAAATGTAGTCAAGATGGTGACAAGGGTATAAATAATGTTTAATTTAAACAATAATTGTGTCCAATCGTCAAAGAATCCTCCATTTGCAGCAATTACAGCCTTGCAGACCTTTGGCATTCTAGTTGTCAATTTGTTGAGGCAATCTGAAGAGATTTCACACCATGCTTCCCGAAATACCTCCCACAAATTGGATTGGCATAATGGGCACTTCTTACGTACCATACGGTCAAGCTGTTACCACAACAGCTCAATAGGGTTGAGATCCGGTGACTGTGCTGGCCACTCCATTATAGACAGAATACCAGCTGACTACTTTGGCACTAAATAGTTCTTGCATGGTTTGGAGCTGTGCTTTGGGTCATTGTCCTGTTGTAGGAGGATATTGGCTCCAATTAAGCACCATCCACAGGGTATGGCATTGCAAGTGAGCCTTCCTTCAAGATCCCTTTCACCCTGTACAAATCTCCCACTTTACCACCACCAAAGCACCCCCAGACCATCATATTGCCTCCACCATGCTTGACAGATGGTGTCAAGCATTCCTCCAGCATCTTTTCATTTTTTCTGCGTTTCACAAATGTTCTTCTTTGTGATCCGAACACTTCAAACTTAGATTTGTCTCTCCATAACACTGTTTTCCAATCTTCCTCTGTCCAGTGTCTGTGCTCTTTTGCCCATCTTAATATTTTCTTTTTATTGGCCAGTCTGAGATAAGGCTTTATCTTTGCAACTCTGCCTAGAAGGCCAGCATCCCGGAGTCGTCTCTTCACTGTTAAAGTTGAGACTGGTGTTTTGCGGGTATTATTTAATGAAGCTGCCAGTTGAGGACTTGTGAAGCGTCTGTTTCTCAAACTAGTCTATCTAATGTACTTGTCCTCTTGCTCAGTTGTGCACCGGGGCCTCCCATTACTCATTCTATTCTGGTTAGTGCCAGTTTGCGCTATTCTGTGAAGGGAGTAGTACACAGCATTGCACGAGGTCTTCAGTTTCTCTGCAACTTCTCGCATGGAATAGCCTTCATTTCTCAGAACAAGAATAGACTGATGCGTTTCAGAAGAAAGTCCTTAGTTTCTGGCCATTTTGAGTCTGTAATCGAACCCACAAATGCTGATGCTCCAGATACTCAACTAGTCTAAAGAAGGACAGTTTTATTGTAACGCTCCGGGTGTCGTGGGTGTGGCGTCAGACGCAGGAAACAGTGAATGCAATACTGTGCTATTTAATGCACTCACACAACACTGGGTGCTCAAAATCCAATTCTGGGTGAGTTTGATGCTGACTCACCTGGGGTGATCGAGAAGCGTTCCGCCTGCCGTCTCTACTCCCAGACGATCGACTGTGTGTCCTCTCCGACCACAGCTGGTGCAGGTGGGGCCTCCTCTTCAGGTACCCCTCGGCACGGCCCCTCCCAACTACATCGGAATGGGAGCTGAGGGGCTGGGTGGTGGAACACACAGGACCCTCTCCGAACGCCCGCGGGCAGCCAGTAGATTGTCCAATCGGATGGACATATCGATTAGTTCATCCAGGGAAAGAGCGGTGTCCCGACATGCTTGCTCCCTGCGGACGTCCTCCCGGAGACTACACCTGTAGTGGTCGATAAGGGCCCTGTCGTTCCACCCAGATCCTGCTGCCAAGGACAGGAACTCAAGTGCGTAATCCTGGGCCTTCCTCTTCTCCTGCCTGAGATGAAATAGTCGTTCTCCCGCCACTCGGCCCTCAGGAGGGTGATCAAACACGGCACGGAAGTGGCGGGAAAACTCTGGGTAGTGCTCCTTCGCTGAGTCTGGGCCATTCCAGACTGCGTTCGCCCACTCCAGAGCACGACCCGTGAGGCAGGAGATGAGGACACTCACCCTCTCTGCTCCCGAGGGAGTGGGTCTGACGGTGGCCAGGTATAGCTCCAGTTGAAGTAAAAAACCCTGGCACACCCTCGCTCCATCATAAGCCCTCGGGAGCGTCAAACGGAGAGTGCTGGAGTCAGTAGATGGGGAGTCCGGAGCCGGGGGTGCCGAAGGTGGAGAGACGAGACCACTCCTCTCCCATCGGTCCATTCTCTCCATCATTTGATCCATCGCCGATCCGATGGAGGACGGTGGTCAGATGCAGGAAACAGAGAGTGCAATACTGTGCTATTTAATGCACTCACGCAACAATGGGTGTTCAAAAACCAAATGCCCCAAACACGGGGGATGAAAACAGTACAGCAGAATACACGACCAGGAACAAACACATTCCTCTATTACATACCCAGAGGTCACAATAATTAATCCTGCACAAAGAAACAGGCGGGCCGGCTGTCTAATAAAGCCCAACTAATTACTAACTAACAGGTGCTAACAATAAACATACAAGGAGGGGGAGGAAAGAAAATCAGTGGCAGCCAATAGGCCAGCGACGACGACCGCCGAGCGCCACCCGAACGGGACGGGGAGCCACCCTCGGTCGGACTCGTGACATTTATTGTTTCTTTGATCAGAACAACAGTTTTCTGCTGTGCTAACATATTTGCAAAAGGGTTTTCTAATGGCCAGTTAGCTTTAAAACCATTATAGCTAACACAACATGCCGTTAGAACATTAGATAGATAATGGGCCTCTGCATATATTGGTAGATGGTTGCAAACAAGAAAAAGGCACACATTGAATATCCCTATGAGCATGGTGAAGTTATTAATTACACTTTAGATGTTGTATCAATACACCCAGTCACTACAAAGATACAGGCGTCCTTCCTAACTCATTAGCTGGAGGGAAAGGAAACCCCTCAGGGATTTTACAACGAGGCCAATGGTGACTTTAAAACAGTTACAGAGGTCAATTGCTGTGATAGGAGAAAACTGAGGATGGATCAACGACATTGTAGTTACTCCACAATACTAACCAAATTGACAGAGTGAAGGACACCTGTACAGAAGGACACCTGTACAGAAAACATGCATCCTGTTTGCAGCAAAGTAATACTGAAAAAAATGTGGTAAAGCAATTAACTTTTTGTTCAGAATATGAAGTGTTATGTTTGGGGCAAATCCAATCCAATACATTACCGAGTACCACTCCATATTTTCAAGCATAGATGTGGCAGCATCATGTTATGGGCATCATTAAATAAGGACTGATACTAAAGAAATAGACTAGAGCTAAGCACATGAAAAATCCAAGAGAAAAACTTGCTTCAGTCTGCTTTCCACCAGACACTGGGAGATGAATTCACCTTTCAGCAGGTCAATAACCTAAAAGACAAGGCCAAATATACACTGGTGTTCCTGAGTGGCTGAGTTACAGTATTGACTTAAATCTACGGCAAGACCTGAAAATTGTTGTCTAGCAATGATCAACAACTAATTTGACAGATTTTGAATAATTTTGAAAATAATAAATGGGCAAACGCCCAATCCAGGTGTGAAAAGCTCTTAGAGACTTACACAGAAAGCTGTAATTGCTGCCAAAGGCCCTTCTACAGGGGTATGAATACTTATGTAAATGAAATATTTCTGTATTTAATTTTCAATAATAAAACAAGTATAATCTAAAAACAGGTTTTCACTTTCATTATGGGGTATTGTGTGTAGATGGGGGAGAAAATAAATAAATAATCCATTTTGAATTCAGGCTGTAGCAGGGTCAAGGGGAGGCACTCTAAAGGCACTGTGCCAAGGTTGATATATTTACTCCAGACCCTGCCCATTTCAATTCCATCCAACTTTTTAAAATAAAATAAACGGCCTGCTCTCCAACTTTATTTGGAATGGAAAAACCTTAAGAGTCAAATGGACTATTTTACACTTACCCAATAAAGCTGGAGGTCTTGGACTACCTCAAATGAAGATGTATTACAGGGCTGCACAAATGCCTTCACTTAAACAGCAGACTATCCTTGTCACGTCCGCTCCTGCTCCTCCCATAGGGTATATGACGTCGCCAGAGAACTCCCCTCCAGTCCAAGGATTCATCATTACGCACACCTGGCACTCATCATTACGCGCACCTGTTAATCATTATGATTTACACCTGGACTCCATTACCTTCATCATTTCCTCCCCTTTATATGTCACTCTCCCAGGTTCACTCACCAGTTGGTATTGTTCTTGTATATCGGCATTCTGCCTTATGTTAATGTCGTATTCTTGGTTTTGTTGTTTTATTAAAAAGTTTCACCTGCACCTGCTTCCGGCTCACCGCCCCATCAGTGCAATCCTTGTGCAGGGAGGACTATCAAATCAAGTTTTAATTGTCTATCACATGCTTTGTAAACAACAGCTGTAGACTAACAGTGAAATCATTAGTTATGGGCCCTTTCCAACAATGCAGAAAATAATAAAATAACAACAATACAAAAATCTGTAATATACAATAAGCAACAATACTAATAATATAATAATAATAATATATGCCATTTAGCAGACGCTTTTATCCAAAGCGACTTACAGTCATGTGCATACATTCTACGTATGGGTGGTCCCGGGAATCGAACCCACTACCCTGGCGTTACAAGCGCCATGCTCTACCAACTGAGCTACAGAGGACCATATAAATACACAATAAATAATGATATCTTGGCTATATACACAGGGTACCAGTACCGAGTCCATGTGCAGGGGTATGAGGTAATTGAGGTAGATATGTACACACAGGTAGGGACAACGTGACTAGGCAGCAGGATAGATAATAGACAGTAGCAGCAGTGTATGTGATGGGTGTGGGAGTGTGGAAGTGTGTATGTGTGTGTATGTGTTGGAGTGTCAGTGTACGTATGTGTGTGTGTGTGGGTAGAGTCAAGTGTGTGTGCATAGAGAAAAGAGTGCAAAAAGGGTCAATGCAGATAGTCCGGGTAGCTATTTGTTTAACTACACTATATATACAAAAGTATGTGGACATCACTTCAAATGATTGGATTCAGCTATTTTGGCCACATCTGTTGCTGACAGGTGTATAAAATCGAGGAGCACACAGCCAGGCAACCTCCATAGACAAACAATGGCAGAATGGCCTTACTGAAGAGACTTTCAACATGGCACCATCCTAGGATGCCAACAAGTCAGTTTGTCAAATTTCTACCCTGCTAGAGCTGCCCAGGCCAACTGTATGTGCTGTTTTGTGAAATAGAAAGTCGAGGAGCAACAACAACTCAGTCGCGAAGTAGGCCACACAAGCTCACAGAATAGAACCGCCGAGTCCTGAAGCACGTATGATGTAGAAATAGTCTGTTGGAACTACCAAGTTCCAAACTGTTTCTGGAAGCAATGTCAGCACAAGAACTGTTCGTCCGGAGCTTCATGAAATGAGTTTCCATGGCCGAGCAGCCACGCCTAAGATCACCAATGTGCAATCCCAAGCATCGGCTGGATTGGCATAAAGCTCGTGGTAAAGCTCCAGTGTTCTCTGGAGTGATGAATCAAGCTTCATCATCTGGCAGTCCGACTGACAAATTTGGGTTTGGAGGATGCCAGAAGAATGCTACCTGCCCCAATGCTTAGTGCCAACTGTAAAGTTTGGTGGAGGCAGAATAATGGTCTGGGGCTGTTTTTCATGGTTTTGGCCTCTAGCCCTTAGTTCCAGTGGGTAATCTTAACGCTGTAGCCTACAATGACATTCTAGATGATTCTGTGCATTCAACTCTGTGGTAACAGTTTGGTGAAGGCCATTTGCCTTTTCTGCACAACAAGGCCCCCATGTACAAAGCAAAGTCCATACAGAAATGGTTTGTCAAGATCGGAGTGGAAGAACTTGACTGGCCTGCACAGAGCCCTGACCTCAACCCCAATCTAGCAACTTTGGGATGAATAGGAAAAGCGACTGCAAGCCAGGCCTAATTGCCAAACATCAGTGCCCGACCTCACTAATGCTCGAGGATGAATGGAAGCAAGTCCCCACAGCAATGTTCCAACATCTAGTGGAAAGCCTTCCCAGAAGAATGGAGGCTGTTATAGCAGCAAAGGGAGGACCAACTCCAAATGAATGCCCATGATATTGGAATGAGATGTTCGACGAGAAGGTGTCCACATACTTTTGGTCATGTAGTGTATTTTGCTGGCTTATGGGTTGGGGGTAGAAGCTGGTCAGGAGCCTTTTTGTCCCAGACTTAGCACTCCGGCAGTGTTTGCCGTGCGGTAGCAGAGAGAACAGTACATTACTTGGGTGGCTGGAGTCTTTGACAATTTGTAGGGGCTTCCTCTGACAATGCCTGATATGGAGGTCCTGGATGGCAGGGAGTTCAACCCCCGTGATGTACTGGGCCGTACACTGCAGTGCTTTGGGGTTGGATTTTGAGCAGTTGCCATACCAAGCGGTGATGCAGCCATTCAAGATGCTCACAATGGTGCAGCTGTAAAACTTTGAGGATCTGAGGGCCCTTGACAAATCCTTCAGCCTCTTGAGGGGAAAGAGGCGTTGTCATGCCCTCTTCACAAATGTGTTGGTGTGTTTGGACCATGATAGGTCCTTAGCGATGTGGACACTTAGGAACTTGAAGTTCTCGACCCGGTCCGCTACAGCCCTCTTGATGTAAATGGGGGCGTGTTCAGTATATCACAATTGGTTATTTAAAGAAGAAAAAAACAGCAAATGTTACATCATCCTCCACGTAACAACAACATTGAGGCTCATGTTGACCTTTGATGAAATGTACTGTATCACAGAAACAACAGCCTAAAACACTGCCTTGGAGTATTTTTAGACGGATTAACTAATCTGCCATCTATCTTATATGTGCCTGTCAAATAAAACCGGCTTGTGTATATATGCAGGATTAATAATGTTTCTAGTCATTAAAGGATTACTCACTCACTCACTGTGTGTTCCACATATGTCCCTGCCATACAGATGTAGGATCTTAATTTGAGCCAGTTTGCTACAGCAGGAAAATTATCCTGAAAATTATAAACTCAAATTCACTGCAAGTTTTAATTGTACTGCATTGCAGGAAAGTTATCCTGCAACAGGGTGATCAAATCAAGATTATACATCTGTACACAGTCCTGGCATGTGAATCTAAAGTGATAATCATCCTTTAGAGAAATCTCTTAGACTGCAGGAGGGAACTGGCACAATTGCAAAGGCAATAATGAAACAGTAGGATAATACTATAGCTGTATGTTTTGGATGTGAACATGAAGTGCTAGCTTGGCATTCGTTCACTTAGAGGAATCATCCTCATTTCATATCATCCAATAGTATTACAATTAAATAACCTAGAGAACAGTAGTTGCGGCTCAGCAAGCCAAGGGGAGGGGAGGGATTGCTGCAGCGGCCTTGTCACAGGGAAGCAGAGCTAATAGCCTCCTCTCCTCTCCAGTTTGCAGCACAGGCCCTTCACTTGAGCTGGGTGATTTTAATTTGTCAAAACTGTTTACCAGCATGGCTCCAAGGCTATTACCAGCATGTCATAAGGGAGCAGATAGGTAATGAAAAAAGAACTGCAGGAACCGGGGGATGTGTTTATTGTGTTTATTGTGTAAGGACTGGAGGAGACAGCTCCAACGACTGTGTCAGCGATACAATACACCACTCAGACCTACAGTTCGCCCAGTAGTAAGAGGGTGTCTGATATTATCGCTCTCTCTCACACAGTGTTGTAAACCTACCAAAAGTGTCATCTTTCAACCAAATTGACTCTCAATCCAATTTAGATATCCACCAATATGAATGAAGGATGGTCTCTATTCATGAACCACACATCAATGTCCCTGTTCTACCCTTTGCTGTCATTTGATAGGAACAATAGACCACTGGACCAACCCACTGAATGGATGCATAACATTACACACTGTGCATGCCTATCAAACTAAATATAGTTCAACATATAGGGCTGCAAATGCTACCGTCATGGCAGCTCAACGTTAAGCAGCGTCGAGGAGGATAAGGTGAGAGACACACACACATACACACAGATAACAAAGAAACGTCTGGCCAGCTGTCATCGCTGTGGTTCTATTGAACAGGCCCCCAAACAGTCAACCTTCATTACTGTCACTATCCCATCATGGGGAATTAATTGCATCCCTGTTAATAATGACATGGCACTTATAATGCCTACCTAGCGAAGGACAACATCTGGGTTGAAGACGTCAATGCCACTCCTTTTGCAGTGTTACTCCACGTCGCTAAATCAAATTAAGGGGCGGCAGGTAGCCTAGTGGTTAGCGTTGAACTAGTAACCGAAAGGTGTGTGTCTTTGTTTTAGGATGGTCAGAGCATGAGTTGGGTGGGTAGTTGTGGTTTTGTGTTTGGCCTGGTATGGTTAAGAGGCAGGTGTCGTTCGTTGACTCTGATTGAGAATCATACTTAGGTAGCCTTTTCCCACCTGTGTGGTGTGGGTGGTTGTTTTCTGTTGAGTGTTTGTATCTGCAACAGACAGAACTGTTTCGGGTTCGTTCGTTCACTTTGTTGTTTTTGTTCAGTGTTCTATTACTATATAAAAAATATGGACACTTACCACGCTGCCCATTGGTCCTCACCTTCTTCCACCGACAACGGCCGTTACACACAGGTGCAGTGAAATGCTTGTGTTACTAGCTCTAATAGTGCATTAATATTTAGCAAAACAATGCACACATATATAAAAATAAAGAAATTATACGGGCAATGTCATAGTCCGGAATATAAATCTAATTTATATATTTTTTTAAATATATAAATATGCACTGAGTGTATGAAAACAATGAGAACACCTGCTCTTTTCATGACAGACTGACCAGGTGAATCCAGGTGAAAGCTATTATCACTTATTTATGTCTCTAAATCCACTTCATTCATTGTAGATGAAGGGAAGAAGACAGGTAAAGAAGGATTGTTAAGCCTCGAGAGAATTGAGAAATGGATTGTGTATGTGTGCCATTCAGAGGGTGAATGAGCAAAATGAAAGATTTAAGTGCCTTTGAACAGGGTATGGTAGAAGGTGCCAGGCGCACCGGTTTGTGTCAAGAACTGCAACACTGCTGGGATTGTCCACACAACAGTTTCCCATGTGTATCAGGAAAGGGTCACCACCCAAAGGACATCCAGCCAACTTGACACAACAGTGAGAAGCATTGGCGTCAACATGCGCCAGCATCCCTGTGGAATGCTTTTAACACCTTGTAGAGTCCATGCCCCAATTAATTGAGGCTGTTCTGAGGGCTAAGGTGCAGTACTCAAGAGTAGTTATATACAGTGCCTTGCGAAAGTATTCGGCCCCCTTGAACTTTGCGACCTTTTGCCACATTTCAGGCTTCAAACATAAAGATATAAAACTATTTTTTTGTGAAGAATCAACAACAAGTGGGACACAATCATGAAGTGGAACGACATTTATTGGATATTTCTCAAAAACTGAAATATTGGGCGTGCAAAATTATTCAGCCCCTTTACTTTCAGTGCAGCAAACTCTCTCCAGTTCAGTGAGGATCTCTGAATGATCCAATGTTGACCTAAATGCCTAATGATGATAAATACAATCCACCTGTGTGTAATCAAGTCTCCGGATAAATGCACCTGCACTGTGATAGTCTCAGAGGTCCGTTAAAAGCGCAGAGAGCAACATGAAGAACAAGGAACACACCAGGCAGGTCCGAGATACTGTTGTGAAGAAGGTTAAAGCCGGATTTGGATACAAAAAGATTTCCCAAGCTTTAAACATCCCAAGGAGCACTGTGCAAGCGATAATATTGAAATGGAAGGAGTATCAGACCACTGCAAATCTACCAAGACCTGGCCGTCCCTCTAAACTTTCAACTCATACAAGGAGAAGACTAGATGCAGCCAAGAGGCCCGTGATCAATCTGGATGAACTGCAGAGATCTACAGCTGAGGTGGGAGACTCTGTCCATAGGACAACAATCAGTCGTATATTGCACAAATCTGGCCTTTATGGAAGAGTGGCAAGAAGAAAGCCATTTCTTAAAGATATCCATAAAAAGTGTCATTTAAAGTTTGCCACAAGCCACCTGGGAGACACACCAAACATGTGGAAGAAGGTGCTCTGGTCAGATGAAACCAAAATTGAACTTTTTGGCAACAATGCAAAATGTTATGTTTGGCGTAAAAGCAACACAGCTCATCACCCTGAACACAGCATCCCCACTGTCAAACATGGTGGTGGCAGCATCATGGTTTGGGCCTGCTTTTCTTCAGCAGGGACAGGGAAGATGGTTAAAATTGATGGGAAGATGGATGGAGCCAAATACAGGACCATTCTGGAAGAAAACCTGATGAAGTCTGCAAAAGACCTGAGACTGGGACGGAGATTTGTCTTCCAACAAGACAATGATCCAAAACATAAAGCAAAATCTACAATTGAATGGTTAAAAAATAAACATATCCAGGTGTTATAATGGCCAAGTCAAAGTCCAGACCTGAATCCAATCGAGAATCTGTGGAAAGAACTGAAAACTGCTGTTCACAAATGCTCTCCATCCAACCTCACTGAGCTCGAGCTGTTTTGCAAGGAAGAATGGGAAAAAAATTCAGTCTCTCGATGTGCAAAACTGATAGAGACATACCCCAAGCGACTTACAGCTGTAATCGCAGCAAAAGGTGGCGCTACAAAGTATTAACTTAAGGGGGCTGAATAATTTGTTGAGGGGGCTGAATAATTTGTTAAAAATGATTGAAATATCTAATAAATTTAGTTCCACTTCATGATTGTGTCCCACTTGTTGTTGATTCTTCACAAAAAAATACAGTTTTATATCTTTATGTTTGAAGCCTGAAATGTGGCAAAAGGTCGCAAAGTTCAAGGGGGCCGAATAATTTCGCAAGGCACTGTAGAATGAGCCTTGACTAGAATGCAGTTCATACCTACTGTATCGGTCAAATGTTGGGACACACCTACTCATTCAAGGGTTTTTCTATATTTTTTACTATTTTCTACAGTACCTTGTAGAATAATAGTGAAGATATCAACGCTATGAAATAACACATATGGAATCATGTAGTAACCACTAAAGTGTTTTAAACAAATCAAAATATATTTTATATTTGAGATTCTTCAAATTAGCCACCCTTCGCCTTGCTGACAGCTTTGCCTAGAGTTTGAAGCTGTTTATCAGTCTCTCGGTCCCAGCTTTGATGCACCAGTACATTCTCCGCCTTCCAGATGGAAGCAAGGTGAACAGGCCTTGACTCGGGTGTCTGAGGTTCTTGATGATGATCTTCTTCGCCTTCCTGTGACACCGGGTGCTGTAGATGTCCTGGAGTGCAGGAAGTGTGCCAGCTGGGATGTGTTGGGCCAACCGGACCACCCTCAGGTGTACCAGTGATGGATGGTGATAGTTGGTGATACAGCCTTACAGGATGCTCTCAATGATTCATCTGTAGAAGTTTGTGAGGGTTGTAGGGGCCAAGACAAATTACTTCAGTCTCCTGAGGTTGAAGAGGCACAGTTGCACCTTCTTTACCACACTGTCTGTGTGAAGGCGCCATTTCAGGTCGTCAGTGATGTGCACACCGAGGAACTTGAAGCTTTTCACCCTTTCCATTAATGTGGCCGTGCTCTCTCTGCTGTCTCGTGTAGTCCACGATCAGCTTGTTTTGTCGATGTTAAGGGAGAGGTTATTTTCCTGGCACCACCTCCCCGTAGGCTGTCTCGATGTTGTTGGTAATCAGGCCTACCACTGTTGTGTCGTCAGCAAACTTGATGATTGAGTTGGAAATGTGTGTGGACACGTGGTCATGAGTGAACAGAGAGCACAAGGAGCACACCTTTAGCCAGTGTTATACAGACCTTTATACAAGCCTACCTTATTACTAATAGAGTTATTTAACACATCCCCCATCAACTGTGAGGACAGAGAGGCCAGACTGTGGAGCCGAGTGAAAACACAACAGCTGAAGTAACTTGTGGAAGCTTCAGTAGGACACCGACACACCAGGGTTAATTAGCCCTCAGAAACAGAGGGATCACTTGATCCACTGCTTTCGAAGTGAACCGCAGGCTGGTAATCAGGTCACATCGAAGATTGATATGATAATCCCAGGGGCAGCACATAAAAGGAAAGGCTAACTCTGCATTGACTGAGAGCGAGCCATGGATGGAAGTGGGGGATCTATCCCTCTGAAGTCAGATTTATTTTTTTTATGCAAGAAGAATTACTCACTAGCTAGCTGTGTTTCTTCTTTGACGTCTTCTCCTGTGTAGATAGATAGATGGAGGTATGTGTGGAGCATTTTTTTCTCTCATCAATGGAAAACTGCGACTTTGTGAGAAGTGAAGTGGCAGCCAGTGTGACAGTGTGTTGTGTAGTGTTACACCATCCCATCCCATCCCATCTAGGAGACACGGTGTCAGGGCTTAAGATCTGACAGTGAAAAGAAGAGGTGTGAAAACCCTCTGAGGAGAAGCTGTAGCGTGATGAGTCACCTTCCTGGTACAGCTGCTGGTGTTTTAGATGCTCAACAATACCAGCGACTGATACAGTAGGAGTTACTGATAGGAACAGCTTCATGGAGCTTACATTTTTTACTTGGCAGGTAACAATCACAAAAACAATGTAAAACTCTGACACAACGTAGAAGTGTTGTATTCTGAAAGTTAAGAACCTACTATATGAGATTCACAGTTCATGGAAGACAGTTGAAACATCATGTATTGGTTTGGTTATGATC
The DNA here is from genome assembly GCF_021184085.1 of Oncorhynchus gorbuscha. Classification (NCBI taxonomy): domain Eukaryota; kingdom Metazoa; phylum Chordata; class Actinopteri; order Salmoniformes; family Salmonidae; genus Oncorhynchus; species Oncorhynchus gorbuscha. Next base: position 68,180,491 of record NC_060190.1, on the reverse strand, counting down.
TAATGTCACACAACTGAATAGTAACATGTGATGTATGCACAACTGAACAGTAACATGTGATGTATGCACAACTGAACAGTAACATGTGATGTATGCACAACTGAACAGTAACATGTGATGTATGCACAACTGAACAGTAACATGTGATGTATGCACAACTGAACAGTAACATGTGATGTATGCACAACTGAACAGTAACATGTGATGTATGCACAACTGAACAGTAACATGTGATGTATGCACAACTGAACAGTAACATGTGATGTATGCACAACTGAACAGTAACATGTGATGTATGCACAACTGAACAGTAACATGTGATGTATGCACAACTGAACAGTAACATGTGATGTATGCACAACTGAACAGTAACATGTGATGTATGCACAACTGAACAGTAACATGTGATGTATGCACAACTGAACAGTAACATGTGATGTATGCACAACTGAACAGTAACATGTGATGTATGCACAACTGAACAGTAACATGTGATGTATGCACAACTGGACAGTAACATGTGATGTATGCACAACTGGACAGTAACATGTGATGTATGCACAACTGGACAGTAACATGTGATGTAAGCACAACTGGACAGTAACATGTGATGTATGCACAACTGGAACTGGGGCAATTATTCTTCAATTCAAGTTACATGCATGTCTCAAGTTAGCGTTCAACATCAGCATTATATCCCTCAAATCTAGATGATGGAGGAAGATCCTGGCGGGAAATGTGCAGAATGTTTGAGCACCATATGAAGAACCTGTTTGCTAGCTTTCATGTAGAAAGTCAATATAACATTATTTCAAACATAGCCTGGGTTTTGATTTTCCTTCCATATGCTTCATGCACACTGAAGAATTCTGCCCCCACATTAAAGAACTGGTATGGCACAGAGGGAGATTCCTAGTCCTAGGTGACTGTCTGAGCTGCATTGCGGGAGCTGTGTGGGACACTCGGGCACAGCCACTCATCAACGCAACGCTCTGTCTGACATTTGCAATTGCTTGGCCATTACCAAAAAGGGCTCGACTCTTCCAGACTGACATTTAGGCCCCGAGTGAGATATATCAACATTACATAGGCCGAACAGAACAGGGACCGATACCTTCTCTGCCTTCAGGGAAATGTTAGGAACTGAAACAACAGGTGGGATGGGATCTCAATAATATAGAGAATAGCTTTATGTATTCATTTAAATTGGGACAGCCAGTGATTTATCCCTTCCCTCTCTCAGGGGCAAATTCATTCAACAGCCCGTTTAAGCCCACTAATGAGGCAGTGTCACGGTGATCATAGCATAATTTTTTTTTTGTCACCATTGGGCATATCCACTTTTAGAAAGACAGTTTGGAGAATCCCAACGGCTCAAATGATCCATGTGCAATTCCCGGTGATACTTCAACTTCACCCAAAGTCACTGTCTTCTCGATTATGATCATTTAAATCACAGTGTGTCCTACATTTGTCCCTGCGTATCCTAATCCTCATCATTTAAATCCAATACTTCAAGAAAGTCATTGCTCAGTCGGGATATGTTAATTAACTTCTTATGACTACCACCTCTACAGGTTTAGAAGACTCAAGTCTGCCCTGTTCTTCAGCAATCCTATAATAGTTTTTCTATCCCGTTAAAAATGTGATCCTTTCACAGAGCATGTGTTATCACTACCCTATTTCCATATCAAGGGAAAGACTGAGAGTCGGGAGGAGAGAAAGAAGCAGAAGACTGCTCCAGGAACACGATGTTCCAGTGGGGAAAAGGGAAAGCGCCTATCAGATGCAGTTCACGCAGCATGCTGTACAATGGAGTGACGCTTCTTTGGAGAGGCCGGGTTGACCTTTTCACTATTCATCACAAGATTGCATCTCCAGTCCCCAAACCAATCAGGATGGGGGAATTTTCAGGTCAGCATCACCACCTAAAAGTAAAGGTCAGCAGGGAAGCATCCAGGGGTGGCTTGCCTCCTGAAGCTGTAGGAGGTGGAGGAGGACTTATCTAGCAGTAAAATAAGATGCCTTATCTCATCTTGGTCTGGGTCTGGTTCAATCAGCCTTCAGGACTGCGACTCACAAAATGTCTGGCCTTTCTTCACAGAGATGTTCCGGTTCACAGAAAGGCTGGCCCCTTAACTCAATTCACAATCTGTTGATGAGACATTGCTGGGAACAGACTCCGACTCATGATGCGACTAGTGCTGCGAAATACTTGGGAAGTTATTCAACCCGAGTTTAATATATTGAAAAGTACATATCTTTCAAGACATGAATATGTCATGGATTTCTACAAAGAAGACATACTGTAACGCTGCATAGATAATGTGATGACACCATTCTCAAATAATTCACAGATCAATTTGATAACTTATTCAATCAAAAACAGATGATTTAATGAGGTGAAAATATGAATAACTCCCGATCAGACTTCAGTTTCGCATCCCAGTGGGGATAACCTACTGACGCTATTTATCAAATGCAACCCACCTCTCAGAATCAATGCAGAGTGAACCCAGTCAATGGCGCCCTACCTAGGGAACCCGTGGGTAGAGGGGTGGGAAGGGATGGGGGAGGGGGTGAGAGACAGAAGAGGTCTGATGTGGGCTCTCTGATGGCTAAAAGCAAAATATATCTCCCAGTGACATTGAGGAGGGGTCGGCTGAATGAGGCAAAGGAGGAGGGAGGTGGCAAAGGAGGAGGGAGGTGCAGGTGGAGGGGGAAGGGGGTAGGATGAGGAGGAGGTACAACCTCCCTCAGCCTGGCTTCATCGATTTCCAGCCAGCACTACATCTTCCACCTCAACCTCCACCACCCACAGCCTCGCAGGGATTCAGATCTCAGCTGTTTTATCACCGAGGTGTGATAGAGAGATGGGACCAGGGCCAATGTCCACAATGTTGTTAATTTTATCCACAGGAACCACCTCCAGTTAGACTACTCCTCGCTAAGTGCTGTAAAGTCCCAGATAAGCTCTGTCAACAATATAGTCTGCTTAAGAAAACAACCACAATGTGCTACAAACCAGATCATTCATTTCATGATAGTAAGGAAGACTGACCTTGACTTCTCCTTGTCACGCCTTGGTCATAGTATTTTGTGTTTTCGTTATTTATTTGGTCAGGCCAGGGTGTGACATGTGTTTAAAATGTTGTGTTTCGTATTGGGGTTTTGTAGGCATTGGGATTGCGGCTGAGTAGGGGTGTTGCATAGGTTTGGCTGCCTGAGGCGGTTCTCAATCAGAGTCAGGTGATTCTCGTTGTCTCTGATTGGGAACCATATTTAGGTAGCCGGGGTTTCACTGTGTATTTCGTGGGTGATTGTTCCTGTCTCTGTGTTAGTGTTCACCAGACAGGCTGTATAGGTTTTCACGTTCCGTTTGTTGTTTTTTGTATATATACAGTTATTTCATGTATCGTTGTTTTTTTTATTAAAGAACATGAGTAACTACCACGCCGCATTTTGGTCCGACTCTCCTTCAACAAACGAACACCTTTACACTCCTAATCTTCATGTTAAGTATGAGAAATACTAACAAGGAAAAGAAGAAACCAACTGAGATAGAGGTTGTATGCAAGAGAGTGTGATGGAAATAGCCCTGTTGTCCATGAGGGAGTCACAAGGGGAAGAAGCAATAATAAGTGAAATGCCTGCTATATTATACACACAGTTGAACCAGAAAGTTTATTAGATGGAAAGACAGATTAAAGGCTGGATTTCAATCAAATCTGAAGTGCAGAAATAGATGAAAATGAGTGATATTGCAGATATTGCACATCAAATAGCATTTTACAAACACCTGCAATAGAACCGTCCAAGAACCAGGAATGTTTTATTCACGGTCTGGTCTCTACAGTCGCTGCTATTCAAGATGAACTAAGCCATTATAAGATTTCAATGGTTTTTCAACAACAATAAAAAGCTGCTACAATATTAGCAACAGATATTCTTCCCTCTTAAATTTCTGCTCAAGCCTGTCTTGTGTCTTAGTGACATATTGTTTGAGGTAGACTACCTTAGCTCAGTGAGTATTAAAAGATTGAAAAGGCATTACTGTTTACACATAAACAAAACTGCAGAATGTTGTCCAAGGTCAAATGCTCAAATGAATGACGTTTCTTATTTTGCCATCGGGATACAGAAATCAAGGTTACATTATCTTTGTATAATTACTTCCTAATCAACAGACAGAAGAAGGTAATGCTTTACATGAAGTTGCCCCTATTACAATGTAACTAACAATGTAATAACTGTATTATCAACATAGTAGTCACATAGGTTTTGCTATGTAATTACATGGTAATAGGGTGATTGTGGAATAAGTTATTACACAGATGGAATAAGGACTGTGTAATTATGCATTCACTTGCTGAAAGTTATTCCACATGTGTCACTGCTGATGTTGTTACACATTGTCTTGTTCCACTCTGTAACTAATGTTCTGTAATCACACATTTGAAAGTGAATTTCAATGTTAATAATCTGACCTTGTTACATCTACTGGATGTTACATCTACTGGATGTTACATTTACTGGATGTTAAATTTACTGTATGTTAAATGTACTGTATGTTACATCTACTGGATGTTACAATTACTGTACACTCTTACTGACAGTTGTGGCTGCTTTTGCGTGATGTATTGTTGTCTCTACCTTCTTGCCCTTTGTGCTGTTGTCTGTTCCCAATAATGTTTGTACCATGTTTTGTGTTGCTACCGTGTTGTGTTGCTACCATGCTGTGTTGTCATGCGTTGCTGCCTTGCTGTGTTGTTGTCTTAGGTCTCTCTTTATGTAGTGTTGTGTTGTCTCTCTTGTCATGATGTGTGTTTTGTCCTATATTTATATATTTGATGTTTTATTTTTAGTCCCCTGTCCCCGCAGGAGGCCTTTTGCCTTTTGGTAGGCTGTCATTGTAAATAAGAATTTGTTCTTAAATGACTTGCCTAGTTAAATAAAGGTTAAATAAAATAAAATAAATGCTATGACTGAATCAAGTGTAATGCAAAAGCAATTTAGTTACATATGTTATACTTGTAATGTACTTACCCAGTATCAAGCAACTTAATGTAAAGTGAAACCTAGGAGGGTATAACTTCTATAATTACTATTTAGTTACAATGTAACAACCTTTGCAGACAATGTGATCACCAGGAGAAATTAGGAGACAGGACAACATTAGGTATAACCCTCTTAGTTACATTGTACTTACAATGTAACATTTTTTAACAATGAACTCTGTAATTACAATGTTACATGGGATATACATGTATTTACAATGTTCTTACCCATGGGAAAGCAACTTAGTGTAAAGTGAAGTGACATTTTAAGAATGGTTTAGTTACAACGCAACAACCTTTGTAAACAATAGGCTAACCAGGATAAATAAGGAGACAAAACATTTTTCAGTGGATTTGACAAGATTCATATTTAAACCATTCAAATTCAATTCCCCATTTCATACTTATTAAAAACACTGAGTGGTAAAGCTAGCTAGCTAGCGTTTCCCCATCATTCACTAATGCAATGAAGCCCTTTATCTACTTACCCAGAATCAGATGAACTCGTGCATGCCATTGTTATGTTTTTGTGTCCAGAGTTAGGGGTAGTTTTTGCGAGCCAATCAACTAGCGTTAGCGCAATGACTGGGAGTCTATGGGTATCTACATGCACTAATGTGTTATCACTAACACACTGTGTCATGTTACTTTTGTCTTAGTATGACTCCATAAAAAAAAAATATATAAAAAACTTCCTTTACAGAATTTGTATTCTCCTCTTTGACTGTGCATTTTAGGTGGTTCTTACTTTCGCCACTAGAGGGCGACCTGATGATTTCTGAGGGTCTGTACTCCCGAAGTTGTTGACTGTTTTTGTGCTTGCCAGTTAGCAGCCAATGGCTAGCAGTTTCTTACTGGCAATAAAAATGAATCATTACTAATTTACTTAAGTATTTCGCTACACTCACATTAACATCTGCTAACCATGTGTATGTCACAAATAAGATTTGATTTGATTTGATTTAATGTAGCATATCAAACATTAAACCTCATAAACAATTCAGTTAGACCTGCCGTTTATTTGAAACAGGTGTTTATTTGCTGAAATGTGTGCCATTGCCCGGCTATAAAAAGGGGCAGTCAGATATTTGAGACTCTACATTTAATTGAAGTTTTACTGTAATTGAAAATGACTGGTAGTTAATCACAGGGTGTGCCTTGTTACAATTGTTGTTACCATGTCCTAGCCTATTTATCAACCCTGGCATTAAATGTAGATTCAATGGTAGTGGCACCTTGAATATACAGTACTTGTAACAAGGTCATATTTTGGTATGAGTTAATAACATGGCAATTCACAAGTGTCTTATAAACTTGTAATTACAGAACATCAGTTACATAGTGGAACAAGAGAATGTGCAATCACACTATATAATAACCTTAAGCAAGTGAATTTGTAATGAAACATTCCTTGTTCCAATTGTTTAATAACTGCTGTTAACAGTTATTACTGTGTTAGTTACATAGCAATAGGGACAACTTAATGTAAAGTGTTATCAAGAAGGGTGACAGGAACACCTTCTTCCACTCTGACAAGTCCTGTGCTGACATTTGCATAATTCAATTTGAGAACCACATGCATTTTTTTGTATTTATTATTCATGTCAATCAACCTTAGATTGATACAACTGATACAAACGATTGACCTTAACCATAAATGACAGAAACTACATGTCTGCATGCATCAAGTTGCGTAAAGTGTTTTGGGGTTATCAGCATTGAGCATGTACTGTATTCTCTTAACCATTATTCGCTGTACTCTGCGAAATCACCAGTAGTTGTTAAATATTCCCACTGATAACCCAGGCACCCTCTGGTTCTCTTCCCTCCATTGGGGGTAAACCAAGAAAAACATTCCTTTGAGGGGAAATATCCGCACAGGAGGGAAAGAAATTCCATAGAAACAACATATGCTGGAGCTACTGAGAGAAGTTGGACAGTGCACAGACAGTTTCTTATTGCAACTCTTCTGGCACTAATGGTCAGGAGTGAACATTGATACTCTACTCCTGGATATTTAATCACCCAATCAATCTTGCCTTTGACAAAGGCTCCTTAGCGTCCCTTTCTGCAAGAACATCTCTCCCTGCAATCTCCCCACATCTCCCCCTCTATACGACTCAGGGGAGGGGGGGGGTGTTTAATCTAGTGATTCAATTCCTGCGAATGCACGTCATTCTCTTTTTCTGTCAGAGAGGGCAAATGGAGCATGCAGCTGAAAACACCCAGACCAAATCACATTTTCTCTCAAGTTCTCTCGCCTCCTCCCTCTCTCCGCTCTCTCCAGTGCTCCCCTTCGAAAAATGAAGCCTTTGAATTCGCTACTGATCTGAAGAAATCAACAAGGTCCAGACAGCTGTAGCAGAGTGTGTCTATTTGTTGTCATGAACAGATTGCTGTCAACACGTCTGGAAGCCAACCAACGCAGTTGATAAAGACACATCAACACCCACTTGCTTCATTTGAATTCTTCTTATTTAGTCATGTTTATCCATGATTTATGGTAATTGATTCAGTCCATAACGTTTTAGCTTTTCCATCTTTGTGGTCACAGGGTAGTTCCATGTTGGGGGCAAGGTGATATGAAAAGTTGTCAAGGTACCAATTATCACAGGATGTTTGCTACTGTATTGGCCACCCTAGACCCACCCTAGACCCACTTCAATTTGCGTACTGCCCTAACAGGTCCACAGACGATGCAATCGCCATCACACTGTACACAGCCCTATCCCATCTGGACAAGAGGAATACCTTTGTAAGAATGTTGTTTATTGACTACAGCTCAGCATTCAACACCATAGTACACTCCAAGCTCATCATCAAGCTGGAGGCCCCGGGCCTCAACCCCACCCTGTGCAATTGGGTCCTGGACTTTCTGACGGGCCGTCCCCAGGTGGTGAGGGTAGGAAACAACATCTCCACCTTGCTGACCCTCAACACTGGGGCCCCACAAGGGTGCATGCTCAGCCCCCTCCTTTACTCCCTGTTCACCCATGACTGCCTGGCCATGCACGCCTCCAACTCAATCATCAAGTTACAGACGACACAACATTAGTGGGATTACCAACAACGAGGCGGTGCAGGAACTTGGTGTGGTGTCAGGAAAACAAACTCTCACTCAACATCAACAAAACAAAGGACCCCCTTATCCACTTCGAAGGGACAGCAGTGGAGAAAGTGGAAAGTTTTAAGTTCCTCGGCGTACACATCACCTCGTCAACCTCAGGAGGCTGAAGAAATTTGGCTTGTCACCCTAAACGCTGACTAACTTTTACACATCCACAATCGAGAGCATCACAGCCTGGTACGGTAACTGCACCGCCATGAACCGCAGCGCTCTCCAGAGGGTGGTACGGTCTGCACAACACATCACCGGAAGAAAACTACCTTCCCTCCAGGACACCTACAGCACCCAATGTCACAGGAAGGCTAAAAAGATCATCAAAGACAACAACCACCCGAGCCACTGCCTGTTCACACCTTTACCATCCAGAAGGCGAGGTCAGTACAGGTGCATCAAAGCTGGAACCGAGAGACTGAAGAACAGCTTCTATCTCAAGGCCATCAAACTGCTAAAGAGCAATCACTAACTCAGAGACACTGCTGCCTACATGGAGACCCAATCACTGGCCACTTTAATAAATGGATTAGATATTACTGCACTGTCAGAACCAGAAGCACAAGCATTTCATTACACTCACATTAACATCTACTAGCCATGTGTATGTGACAAATACAATTTGATTTGATGTATTCAAGTTAGTATTCGTTAACAGAATATTTATAGAATTTACCTGCCCATGAATTACCTTCCACTGCTAATTCATTAAAAGTGCATTACACAGTACAAGTTGTACTAGTCTGTAGAAAATCCCAGAGTTTTAATGACCATACTTTGTGTTTACACGGAGATATGAATGCCATGACTTGATTGTTTTTAGCTGATGTAAGGTGTGCACCATGGGACAGGTGAAAAGTGGGTTATAGTGTTCATGAGAAGCAGCCTGAACATACTGCAGCTGTATCATTTTGTTCTCACTTCCTTCAGCTATTCATTTATCTCAGGTCACATCTCAGCTCTGTAACTACAACCAACTATTACTCTAGTGTTCACCTTGACACACATCAGAAAGGCATTGAGACGCAAATAGTAGCTGTTGACAACCTATAACTTTCACTCAAAAGGTTGTCTTGGGGATTTAATTCAGTATCTAGTTGTATATGGTTGAGTAGATTTTCAGAATATACTGTACCAGTAAATGTTGTCTGTTCCTGAGGCAGATTACATACAGCAAATGTAATATTAATAAGTAAAAGGCTAGTGTTTTTAAATCTGCCTCAGTTTTTAGAAGTTAATCTCAGTATCATCACCCATTTTCCTCCTCATCCCGTAGCATCTTGATGTGGGTGTCAATGTCTAAACATAGTATTCAATATTCATCAGCAAAGCACTGAGCCGTGGCAATACGCATGGTCTGTCAGTATTAGTCATTGATAATCTAAATGTCATAAGAAGACAAACAAGAGTACAGTATTGAATATCTGTCACCCACAACCATTTCTCAGTTGTGTGCCGCATCGTCAGAGCATGGCTTCTTTCTCGATACTCCTGCCAGCTTTACTGAATTGACAGATTAGCATACAGGCCTTATGTTATGTCTATTTATCCATCTCTGCCAGGCCCAAGGCTGTAAGTGCAGCAGCGCCGCTGTAAGCTTTGTCACCCGCACATGGAGTCTGTCTGCCTGTGCTCCACACCAACCAGCCAGTCAGTCAGCCAGCCAGCCAACCAGCTCCCAAGCTCCTTCATTTACACTGAGCATAATTAAGAGTGTTCGACCCTGAGAAAGCTGGTGGCTCTCTTGTAGACAACTCCCAGCGGATTTCACACTGAAGCTGGCAAAGCAACTGAGAAGTACTGTAATTTGAAAAAAGAACATCACAAACATCCAGCCTGGGTGACTCTGACTCTCTTTCAAGCTACTTAATGGAATTATGTTATGCTCAGTGTGTGGGTAAATTCAACAGACATGTGAGGCCAGAGGGGGCTGCAGTTTACAAAATACAGTCTCTTTGTTATACTGTATACAATGCAGAAAGCAGCCTAATATATTTAAAATGTGATTTCATATAATGTGATTCCATATAATGTAAATACATGCAACAAGGTTGTGATGCCGCGTCCTCAGAGCATGTGCAGACAAGCTGGCTGGAGTGTCTACAGACATGTTCAATCTCTCCATAACCCAGTCTGTTGTCCTCACTTGCTTCAAGATGTCCACCATGGTTCATGTACCCAAGAAAGAGAAGGTAGCATTCACTGCTGTCATTACTTCTGTCATCAAGAAAATAAGGATCATATCACCTCCACCTTACCCTACACCCTAGACCCACTACAATTCACATACCGAGAGCGTCCTGTTCGGCTGTATCACTGCCTGGTAGGGCAAGTCTCGTGCCCGCAACCAGAAGGCTCTCCAGAAAGTGGTGCGGTCAGCCAAGTACATCACTGGGGGCACACTGCCTGCCCTCCAGGACATCTACAGCACCCGGTGTCACAGGAAAGCCAAGAAGATCATCAAAGACATCGGCCACCCGAGCCACAGCCTGTTCCCCCCGTTATCATCTAGATGGCGGAGTACAGGTTTATCAAAGCTGGGACCGAGAGACTGATAAACATTCTCTATCTCCAGGCCATCAGACTGTTAAACAGTCACTACTAGCTAGCCTCTGCCCAGTACCCTGCCCTGAACCTTAGTCAATGTTATTAACCAACTACCACCCGGTTCTCTACCCTGCACCTTAGACTGCTGCCCTACGTACATAGAGTCATTTAACACTGGTCACTTTAATAATGCTTACATACTGCTTTACCCACTTCATATTTATTTACAGAGATGGTCAGTATTTATGTATTTCAATGACGTCTGAGCATTTAGTCATTTGTATTACACTTCACTCTGATGTATTTTGTAACAAGATACTTTCGAGAACTGTAATTTGTACTTTCAAAATACAAATTACTTTTCTATAACATGTTTTTTTATAGCAGTTCACTATTTTGTGGCCTCCTTTCACACTGCATTGGTATCAGAAGTCTGATGGCACTATGGTGTGATAAGAGCATCTGCTAAATGAACTAAATATAAATGTACTGTATATGTAAAAATGGACAATTCCAAAGCACGCTGAAAATAATTATATTGAACTCCGCCCTGAAACAATGGCAATAATAATACCCAGTGTGCTTTGCAGTTTATTTTGGTGTGTTCACTTTAACATATACTGTACATTTACATTTAGGTAGTTTAGCAGACTCTTATCCAGAGTGACTTACAGTCAGCGCATTCAACTAAGGTAGATTAACAACAACATGTCATAATTATAGCAGGTTAAACGTTTCTGTAACTGTTACTGAGAATGTTGTTGCTGTTTGGACTGGCTACTTGCAAATGTATTTCTGTATTTTAAAATAGAAAATACACATATTTTAATCAAATACATTTCAAAATACAAGTATTTTGTAATTTATTTTGATACAATGATCTTTATGGTATTTTGTTATTGTATTTTGTCATTCTTGCCCATCCCTGTGTATATACTGGATTCTATTTACAGTATATACAGTATATATACAACACTATACAGTACCAGTCAAAAGATTGGACACACCTACTCATTCAAGGATTTTTCTTTATTTTACTATTTTCTACATCAAAACTATGAAATAACACATATGGAATCATGTAGTCACCAAAAAATCTAAATATATTTTATATTTTAGATATTTCAAGGTAGCCACCATTTGTCTTGATAAAAGCTTTGCACACTCTTGGCATTCTCTCAACCAGCTTCATGAGGTAGTTAATGCATTTGAGCCAATCAGCTGTGTTGTGACACATGCAGTTATCTGTAAGGCCCCTTAGTTTAGCAGTGAATTTCAAACACAGATTCAACCACAAAGACCAGGGAGGTTTTCCAATGCCTCGCAACGGGCACCTATTGGTAGATGGGTACAAATAAAAAAAAGCAGACATGGAATATCCCTTTGAGCATGGTGAAGTTATTAATTATGCTTTGGATGGTGTAATACACCCAGTCACTTCAAAGATACAGGCATCCTTTCTAACTCAGTTGCCAGAGAGGAAGGAAACCGGTCAGGGATTTCACCATGAGACCAATGGTGACTTTCAAACAGTTACAGAGTTTAATGGCTGTGATGGGAGAAAACTGAGGATGGATCAACAACATTGTAGTTACTCAAACATATTAACCTAAATAACAGAGTGTAGAGAAGGAAGACTACAGAATCAAAATATTCCAAAACATGCATCCTGTTTGCAATAAGGCACTAAAGAAAAAACTGCAAGAAATGAACTTCATGTCCTGATTTCAAAGTGTTATGCTTGGGGCAAATCCAACACAACACAGAGCTAGGCACAAGCAAAATCCTAGAGGAAAACCTGGTTCAGTCTGCTTCAGTCTGCTTTCCAACACAAATGTACCTTTCAGCCGGACAAGAAACCTAAAATGCAAGGCCAAATACACACTGTATTTGCATACCAAGACAACACTGAATGTTCCTGAGTGGCAGACTTACAGTTTTGATTTAAATCGGCTTGAAAATCAGAAAGATTCACAGCTGTAATCTCTGCCAAAAAGATGATTCTAACATGTACTGACTCAGGGGTGTGAATACCTATGTAAATGAGATATTTCTGTATTTAGCTTTCAATAAATTTGTCAACATTTCTGAAAACATGTTTTCACTTTGTCTTTGTGGGGGTATTGTGTGTACATGGGTAAGACATTTTTTTTTTAAATGTATTTTGAATTTAGGCTGTAACACAACAAATTGTGGAAAAAGTCAAGGGGTATAAATACTTTCTGAAGTCATGGTATAAGCATTGTCATATTTCAATCCAACAAGCCTACAGTAATACTGTAGGTACTATATGGTGTGTGTTGATTGACCAGTGTGTCTATGTGCGCATGTGAATGTGCTTGTTTCCAACCACTCATTATTCACTACATTACGTCACAGCAGATAACCCCAACAGAAAAGCTTTATGAAATCAGCTAAGCCTATATTCCCCTACCCTCACCTAGCATTCCACCAGGAATAATACAACCAAGATTACTAACAATCAGGTATACAGGGATTCAAAGCCGCCATAATCTACCACATAACACCGTCACACTCAATATCCCATCTACACATAACAGAGGCCATTTGAGAGAGAGAGAGATAATAGAGAGAATACAGGGAGATAGAAAGAGAGAGAGAGAGCTCCCCTGCATCAGAGTGAGAGAAAAAGAGGGAGAGAGAGAGAGAGAGCTCCCCTGCATCAGAGTGAAAGAACAAGAGAGAGAGAGAGAGCTCCCCTGCACCAAAGATTAAAGAGGTGACCCTTATTTCCTGTGGGAGCACTTACATCCCACATCTCCCCAAATCCCCAGTGAATACATGATCATCCCTGAGACTGCGTCTGAGATGTAAACAGCCAGCAGAGGAGAAGAGAGACACCTTTCCACCAGACCTCTTTTATCAATCTGGTGGGAGGTGTTCAATGTTATTTTTCAAGCTGTCAGCCAATATCCATGCAATCTGTCAAGGGCGGGCTGAGGAGAACGAAGGTGAGACAGACAGACAGACAGACAGACAGACAGACAGACAGACAGACAGACAGACAGACAGACAGACAGACAGACAGACAGACAGACAGACAGACAGACAGACAGACAGACAGACAGACAGACAGACAGACAGACAGACAGACAGACAGACAGACAGACCTCTGTAGCCTCTCCTCAGCTCCACTCCCCTGTGTCAGCCTTAGTCAAATGTATACAGTACACACACCATCACAGCGCAAACAGCTCAAACACACAAATAACCCTATACCATTGTTGGAGGTACACAAACCAGAGTATATAATACCCCAAGGTAGTGATAGTGAGGTGTTAATCACTCCCTGTCCCGCAGTAACTATATTTCACAACAGTTCAAATAATCTATTTCATTCATTTAAGGTCAAAGTAATTTGCCAATTGCATCCATTTTTATGTTCATCATGATTCACTGATCCACAGTAGTCTATACCCAGTAATGTTTTCATTGCATCAGGCAGTTACAAACTAGATGAAATAACCAATACTATTAAATGTCAGATGACCTTGGACATGCTGAATCATATTTTGGAATATAAAAGCTACATAAAAACCTCAGGGCTACCATATTTTCTCAACTTAACGACAGAGTAAATATCTATTGGGAAAACCTAGTAAAACAGTTGTATGTGTTTGTATTATTAAGGTAGCCTAGCACTAACAAATGGGGATTGAGTGCTATAGGAATGTCTTTATCAAATTACACCCACAAAGCCAAGGATAGCACAAAATGCCCTTGTTAGCAGGTTGTTTGCAGGCAGCAATGACCTTTCTCTTTTGTATGACAACATGCAGCTTGAAAAACATTGGGGATGGACTATCTAGCCAGTCCTGCTTTTCAATGGAAGCATCCTCACTGCTCCAGTACTGAAGCCTTGTATGGGTGGTTTACTACCAGTGCCAGGGCCAGAGCCAAGATGGGATGTTAGAAGGCAGAGATGCTGAGACAGATTTCTGTCTTTTTTTTGAACCGTTATTTAACTAGCGAAGTTAGAAGGCCTGGCTTCACAGCCTGATGGTCTGCTCCCACCTCTACAATCCACAAAGCATCGTTACCTATTACTCCACAAAAGCCGCGGCCCTTACAGAACAAGGGACACAACTACTTCAAGTGATGTCAACGATTGAACGCTACTAGCGCACATAGCTATATAGCTAGCCATTTCACATGGGCTATGTGTGTGTGTTTATCCTCCAATCTCATTCATAGATAAAAATGCTCCATATACTGTATATTACAACTTATTAACATAAGTATTCAGACTCTTTGCTATGCGACTCGAAATTGAGGTCAGCTGCATTATGTTTCCATTGATCACCTATATACATATATAAGGTCCCACAACAAAAACCAAACCACGAGGTGAAGGAATTGACCATCGAGCTCTGAGATAGGATTGTTTTGAGGCACAGATCTGGGGAAGGGTACAAAAACATTTCTACAGCATTGAAGGTCCCTTAGAACACAGCGGCCTCCATCATTCTTAGATGGAAGAAGTTTGGATCCACCAAGACTCTTCCTAGAGCTGGCCGCCTAGCCAAACTGAGAAATTGGGGGAGAAGGGCCTTGGTCAGGGAGGTGACCAAGAACTCGATGGTCACTCTGACAGAGATCCAGAGTTCCTCCGTGAAGATGGGATAACCTTCCAGAAGGACACACATCTCTGCAGACCTCCACCAATCAGGGCTTCATGGTAGAGTGGCCAGACGGAAGCAACTCCTCAGTAAAAGGCACAAGACAGCCTTGGAGTTTGCCAACAGGCACCTAAAGGACTCCCAGAACATCCAAAACAAGATTTTCTGGTTTGATAAAACCAAGATTGAACTCTTTGGCCTGAATGTCAAGCATCACATCTGGAGGAAACCTGGCACCATCCCTACGGTGAAGCATGGTGGTGGTAGCGTCATACTGTGGGGATGTTTTTCAGCAGCAGGGACTGGAAGACTGGTCAGGATTGAGGGAAGGAGCAAAGTAAAGAGAGATCCTTGATGAAAACCTGCTCCTATGCCCTCAGAATCTCAGACTGGGGTGAAGGTTCCCCTTCAAACAGGACAACGACCCTAAGCACACAGCCAAGACAACACAGGAGTGATTTCAGGGCAAGTCTCAATGTCCTTGAGCGGCACAGCCAGAGCCTGGACTTGAACTCAATGCTGTAATAGCTGCCAAAGTGCTTCAACAACGTACTGAGTAAAGAGTCAGAATAATTATGTAAATGCGATCTTTCAGTGTTATATTTTTAATACATTTGCAAACATTTCTAAAAACCTGTTTTTGCTTTGTCATTGTGGGGTATTATGTGTAGATTGATGAGGGGATAAAACAATGCCTTAATGTAACAAAGTCTGGAATAAGTCAGGGAGTCTCAATACTTTCCAATTGCACTGTATGTTCCTAGAAACTGTATATTCCTTTATTTCAATACCGGACTTCTCTTTAAACAAATGGTAGAGGAAGGCCAGTGTTCCAAAACCATCATTCTAATGAAAGTAGGCCTAGTAAAACACATGAGTAGTAAAATGGGAGTCCACATAAAACCATCATTCTAATGAAAGTAGGCCTAGTAAAACAAATGAGTAGTAAAATGGGAGTCCACATAAAACCATCATTCTAATGAAAGTAGGCCTAGTAAAACACATGAGTAGTAAAATAGTAAAACAAATGAGTAGTAAAATGGGAGTCCACATAAAACCATCATTCTAATGAAAGTAGGCCTAGTAAAACAAATGAGTAGTAAAATGGGAGTCCACATAAAACCATCATTGTAATGAAAGTAGGCCTAGTAAAACAAATGAGTAGTAAAATGGGAGTCCACATAAAACAAACATCAATTAGCTATATATATTCATATATATTCCACAAATCTAGCAATGTAGTTTGATTATATTCCATTTCAAAGGTATTTATACAAAGTCCATATATTAAAAAAAAAAAAATTATACACTTCTATTTTCGCAATTTGAAGTACATGTGAGCGTACCAAGTAATTAGGCGTCACTCTAAAGCGGGAAGGTGGAATAAACGAGTCAGGAGTAGGTTTTTCTGATTGAACACGGTTCTCTATTGAGGGTATTTTGTCAGCAAAAACATTCTAACATAATCAATGAAAAATCTTCCAAGGAAAAACACATCTTCTCCAGATGAAACAAGAACACAATAGGATAATCTTTAAACTACAACAAACATAAATCACGGGTTTGTCACCGTCTTAGTGGTTCTTTCAGCACAGCTTCTCTCTCTCGGTGGCCATCTTCCAGAGTTAGTTTCCCCCTCCTCTGTTGGTTCCATTCTCTCTTTTATAGGGGAAGGAGAGTATCTCAATAGTACCGTCAGCTGTGCTTAATTGACTCTGGTTACCTTGTCTCCCATGCTTTGTTGGGCTACTATCCATGAGCCCAGCCTGCCCTCTAGTGGTCCTTCCACATACATTGAGCAAAAACTCCGATACCAACAATACATTGCAGTTTTGACTTCAAGAGCGTAACAGCCTGCAGGTGGCTTCAGTGATGCCATGGAGGCGAAACGGATAAGTAAAGGGCCCGAAGAATTTTTTCATGTTTTGATGCTAGTAGATGTTTAAAAAAAACTAAGATAGCCAGCTATTTAAGTGCACTGGGGCATGCAAAACGACGAACTGGCCCACTCGGATCTAGCATGGTGTTTGGGGATGATATAAGCTAGCTAGTTAGCAAGCTAGAACAACTCCATCAACATTGCACGTTATGCAGAAATGAATTAATGCTTAATTGCCTGATCTTTATAGGCCATTATACCTGGATGTACTGTTACTGCTGCTAGTAATGTTAGTACTCAGGTTAGCATGTGATTAGCTATAGCTACCATAGGCCAACAATAGAGTTTTAGCCAGTTTGATTATCGACATCTAATGTCTACTATGAAGGTAAAGGTTTATCTTGAGTGTGTGTAATAGTACGAGAAATGCTGATGTTGTCATGTTTTGTCTTATATTGTCTTGTCATTTTGCTTTTCCTTCTGTTCGTTTTCCCCCTGCTGGTCTTTTTAGGTTCGTTCCCCTTTTTCTCTCTCCCTCTCTCTCTCTCTTCTCTCTATCGTTCCGTTCCTGCTCCCAGCTGTTCCTATTCCCCTAATCAATCATTTAGTCTTCCCACACCTGTTCCCTATCTTTTCCCCTGATTAGAGTCCCTATTTCTCCCCTTGTTTTCCGTTTCTGTCCTGTCGGATCCTTGTATATTGTTCACCGTGCTGTGTCTTTGTATCGCCCTGTCGTGTCGTGTTTCCCTCAGATGCTGCGTGGTGAGCAGGTGTCTGAGTCTGCTACGGTCAAGTGCCTTCCCGAGGCAACCTGCAGTTCATGATCGAGTCTCCAGTCTGTTCTCGTCATTACGAGTGGAATTGTTCTTTATGCTTTATTTACCGCTCCGAATTGTCTAGGAGTATTGAATATTTACTTTACTGGATTAAAGACTCTGTTTTCGCCAAGTCGCTTTTGGGTCCTCATTCACCTGCATAACAGATGTGCTGAACTGCTAATAAGTGATGTGTTACAAGGCTGCTAGTGGTTAGCTAGTCGGGGTAAGTCATGGGTGGAATGGTTAAAGCTTGTGTACTGTATAAGTGCTGAAACATATTTTAGCTGATACGGAACAAAGAAGTCACAGGATATGGTCAAATGATCAATGTGCTTTATTCATAGTGCCAAAATATTTTTTTCCAAAAACATTGAGGACTCAGTATGATGTGTGTCTTTTCCTTCTTATGTGGACAGTGTGTCTTTTCCCTCTTATGTGGACAGTGGCTTCACTCCTGCTGTGTATCCACTTGTGTGCTTCCTTGACATCACCTTTGCCAAAGCTTGTCTGACAGGACATCGGTCCAATTATGAAGGAGAAAAAAAATGTCTCCCAAAATACAAATGTAAAGTGGTCTGTAATATTGGGACTTTTAGTTGGAAGGATGAAACCAATCAGAATGTCTAACAGCAACCTAATTCAGCAATCTTTCCTTTAACACACACACATGCATCTGCTAGTCAGGCAACTATGGATGGATTCACAAAGAGAGGCTTTTCATTTGAAGAACACACTGGCATGTTTCCAGATGTATAATTCATGACATACACCTGCCTTTTCTCAAATGTTTCCTCTTCCTACATTCCAGTGGGTTTCTGCATGCTATGATTATTCATTACGAAGGCCTGTACCATCCACAGTGACAGTGTTCATTATGATGGAGTGTGTTTTGTTTATCCTGCCTCTCACGTGCAGCTAGGCCAGCTGAATACTGAGTGACTCACCGTGCAGTACATGTGTGATACAGCATCACTTCACTCACTCATAAATCTACCATGTCACTGAGCAAACATAGGTCTGATATGACGGTTACCAGTTTGGCCAAAATTACTTCCCTGCACAACCAACCACATCCCATGGACACTCTTGAGAGACATTAAAATTAAAATAATTCAAAATCCATTAACAGAGTCCATTAAGAAATGTTTATTTTCAGTGTACATTTTAAAATATGCACACTCGCACACTGCGTAATTTGTTAATATAATTTATTGAGCTGCTCATGATGAAAATAGGCAATCCAATTGAGTGAATGTAATTACCTACTTAGTAATTAATCTATATTGTACATTTCTGCATTTGACACACACTGCATTTGGAGTGCAGTTATTATTAAATCATCTCGAAACACAATGACTGAATACAAACAGGGTCCAAAACAATGGAAACGCCATGGAAACGCTATTAGAACATTGCGGCCCTGCACGCCTGTGTGACAAACAACCTGTGGTTAACTAGGTTGCCTCACAGCAAAACAATCACCTTTTTCAAATGCCTTCTTTTTGTCAATTACAAAACCACATTTAAGAAAAGTACAACGTCTAAATATAAATGTTCAACATTGTCTGCTCCCGAGCTTTCTCACTACTTAGAAAACTTACTATAGTAGGGCTTCCGTCATGCCCATTTTCATGCCCATACTAGACGCAATGTGAGTTAGTGAGTGGTACCTAGCTACCGACCGGAACATTAAGCTAGCCAAGACCAGCAAACGGACTATACAGCTACAAGTAGTGAGTGGATTTACAAATGGACAATACTAAACAAGTTAAATGTCTTACCTCTGATGAAATGTTTTCCACACTTTTTTTCCCCCACACTTTTCCTACTTGGACTCCGGGTCACCACATTACCCACTATCCCACTCTGAATAGCCTGAAGCCACAGGGCTCTTCTCGCAGGCCTTATTTCCCTATGTAGGAGCATTGTGAACCGCAGGCCCTATTTCCCTATGTAGGAGCATTGTGAACCACAGGCCCTATTTCCCTATGTAGGAGCATTGTGAACCGCAGGCCCTATTTCCCTATGTAGGAGCATTGTGAACCGCAGGCCCTATTTCCCTATGTAGGAGCATTGTGAACCGCAGGCCCTATTTCCCTATGTAGGAGCATTGTGAACCGCAGATCGGGATTTTGACCTGGTGACATGTACATTGAACAACACAGCAGCTTTTTGGCATGTTTTGTTGTTTCTGTATAACAACATACCGACTACGAAGTAGGCTCTTTTACAATGGGGGTCAATGGGAAATAAATCAAATCAAATGTTATTAGTCACATACACATGGTTAGCCGATGTTAATGCGAGTGTAGCGTAATGCTTGTGCTTTTAGTTCCGACAGTGCAGTAATATCTAACAAGTAATCTAAGAATTCCCCAACAACTACCTAATACACACATCTAAAGAGGTGAATGAGAATATGTTCATATAAGTAAGTGGATGAGTGACGGCCAAGCGGCATAGGCAGGGTGCAGTAGATGGTATAAAATACAGTTTTGATATGAGTAATGTAAGATATGTAAACATGATTAAAGTGGAATTATTTAAAGTGGCATTGTTTAAAGTGACTAGTGATCCTTTTCTAAAAGTGTCCAGTGATTGGGTCTCAATGTAGGCAGCGGCCTCTCTGAGTTAGTGATGGCTGTTTAGCAGTCTGATGGCCTTGTTTTCCCCAATTTGTGGGTGTGTTTGAGGGGAAATCCTAATTATTGTGTGAAAATCGACTCGGAGCATCCCTCCATAGGAGAAAGATTAAGAATCTCCTCATTGCTGCCTATCAAAATGATACTACATTTAGGCAAGTGTGCGAATTACAGGGGGCAGAGGGGAGAGACCCCCGAGTGAGACATGAGCTCCCCTAAATGCAACAAAAGTCCAACCTTGGGGGCGTCTCTAATTTAACCATTATCCTACACCGTTGATAACATGCATACAACATCCTGTAAAAGAAGTTTAGAAGTGTTGAATTACCCTCTAAAAACAGAGCCACGTGGCAAGATAGGAAGTACAATGATATTAAAACCAGACTTCCAATTATTTAAACAGGTAATATTTTGTTTATTCCATGTGTAACTCTGTGTTGTTGCTTTTGAAGCACTGCTTTGCTTTATCTTGGCCAGGTCGCAGTTGTAAATGAGAACGTGTTCTCAACTAGCCTACCTGTTCAAATAAAGGTGACATTTTTATTTTTATTTTTTTTAACTCAAAGGAGATGAAACGTTCACTTTGCTGGAGTGGGAGCACTACCGGAAAAGGTTGAAATCACAATTTAGTTGTTTTGAGTTCTGTAAACATCCTGTAAAAGAAGTCTAGAAGTGTTGAATTACCCACAATTCTCTAAAAACAGAGCCAGGTGGCAAGATAGTAAGTACAAGGATATTAAAACAAGACTTCCAATGATTTAAACCTGTCAACTTGTCAACCTCTTAATCTTTGATAATTCTCATAA
Organism: Oncorhynchus gorbuscha; assembly: GCF_021184085.1. Lineage (NCBI taxonomy): Eukaryota > Metazoa > Chordata > Actinopteri > Salmoniformes > Salmonidae > Oncorhynchus > Oncorhynchus gorbuscha. Next base: position 68,158,984 of record NC_060190.1, on the reverse strand, counting down.
AATATAAATTAACAAATCATTGAAACGGCTTTCATTAATTTTTATGAAGAATACGTTTTTTTTGTCAATTTAAATTAACCCCACAATAATTTCTTCACAGTGTGGCTGTGTGGTTGAGTGTGTAAAATTTCTAATTGAATTTCAATTAAATTTACCATCTGGGTGCCCCAGAAGTCAGGAGTTCAATTCCCACTTCCGTATGTCCCACATTTACTCCTTCTCTGTCTCCTCCTGTTTCTAATCTTTCTAAATAAAACATTGAAAAAATTAAAGCGAAATTCCACAAAAAAATATTCTCCATAGGCCCTTGCATGAATAAATATTTAGGCTAGAAACCTTTTGCATTTCTCAACCATTCGATTATCTGAGAGAAATAGTCTTCAAAAACAGTGTTTTCATTTTGTATTTTTTATTTTACCTTTATTTAACTAGGCAAGTCAGTTAAGAAAAAGTTATTATTTTCAATAACGGCCTAGGAACAGTGGGAACGACAGATTTGTACCTTGTCAGCTCGGGGGTTTGAACTTGCAACCTTTCTGTTACTAGTCCAACGCTCTAACCACTAGGCTACCCTGCCACGTTTTACATGCACTCTAACCCCAAAAAGTGTTTTCACAACACTCTCTTAAAAACTCCAACATTCAGATTGAGGAACTACTTTGGGTGTTTCAGAGTACTTCTATTTGGTTTTGAAACACTTTCAGTGTACCATAATGCTTACATAGGGTTTACATTAAAAAAAATATTTTAAAAAAACGCCAGATCTCAGGTTAGGTGGACTACTTTTCATGGTTTCATTACACTATCATTTATTCCAAATTAAATGAACACCCACACCTCTCTGTCATGGTTTAAACCAGTGACAGTTGGTTCAGGTTCTTTCAAATAGCAGTCATCTCTACTCCGCCTATCTGCCACTCTGTCTGTCTTCAGTTTTGCTAGTGATCTTGCAACCTTGTATCGACCGGGTTCAGCCCGCACACTAGCACACTAATCACTCGATATTTAACGGGTTATGGCAGTAGGCTGAACATGTAATAGTCATGTAAACACTCTGTTTATCTTAACCGGTGTAAGGTCAAAAGCGATTTTCTGCATTTTCAGAATGAATATGGAAATCGTTCTTCTTGCAAAGTATGGAAACGGTTTAATCAAACTAATATATTAATCTGATTATGCACAATATTCACATTATTTTATGCATGTAACCACACTGTGTTTCAACTGGGTTCAGCCCGCTAGTGAACCTGCAACATTATCGACTGGGTCCAGCCTGCTAGCAAATATGCAATGATATTTCAACTGGGCCCTCACAGTTTCCTGTGCCGTTGGGTTTGGAACAGACACAGCTGTACTTGTGCCCTGTATTTTAGCCCCTTTTCAGGTGTCCCGAATTACATTTTATTTTTTTAATGCGTCAATAAGATACAAAAATTAATTGAGGGCACATTTTGGTGTTTTATAACAGATGTCTATTTCCATTCATCCAACTGTTTGGAAGCTGGAATTATATTTTGAAGTGGATGAATGTGCACAGGTAGCCTACTTTTTTAAGTGCTTTGTTTAACAATCAGATGAAAACATGACTGCTTGTGTTCACGCCACATTAAAAGGTAATACATGTTTACCATTATAACACATGTATATATGGGCCGAATAGACATTTGCGAAATGTCCATTGAAAAAATTACAGACCCCCGAACGTAACAGTATAATTCATACTCTGATTAATGCTATTGTTTATATGTGTATTTCACAATATGTTGGGGTACATGTCTGTATGGATTACAACCCCAAATCATGTCGTAGTCACCAATGAACAGCATTACATAAAAAAAAAAAAAAAACGTTTTCAAATACCACCTCCGATTTCTATATGGCTAGCTACAGTGGTGGGAAACGTACCTAATTATCATGCATGAATAAAAGTAAAGACGCCTTAATAGAAAATGACTCAAGTAAAAGTGTAAGTCACCCAGTAAAATAATACTTGAATAAAAGTCTAAAAGGTGTTGGTTTGGTTTTTAATATACTTACAGTACCAGTCAAAAGTTGGGACACACCTACAGTTGAAGTCAGAAGTTTACATACACTTAGATTGGGAGTCATTAAAACTAGTTTTTCAACCACAAATGTCTTGTTAACAAACGGTAGTTTTGGCAAGTCGGTTAGGACATCTACTAGTAATTTTTCCAACAATTGTTTACAGACAGATTATTTCACTTATAATTCACTGTATCACAATTCCAGTGGGTCCAGAAGTCTACATACACTGAGTTGACTGTGCCTTTAAACACGTTGGAAAATTCCAGAAAATTATGTCATGGCTTCAGAAGCTTCTGATAGGCTAATTGACATCATTTGAGTCAATTGGAGGTGTACCTGTGGATGTATTTCAAGACCTACCTTCAAACTCAGTGTCTCTTTGCTTGACATCATGGGAAAATCAAAAGAAATCAGCCAAGACCTCAGAAATAAAATGTAGACCTCCACAAGTCTGGTTCATTCTTAGGAGCAATTTCCAAATGCCTGAAGGTACCACATTCATCTGTACAAACAATTGTATGCAATTATAAACACCATGGGACCATGCAGCCGTCATACCACTCAGGAAGGAGTTCTGTCTCTTAGAGATGATCGTACTATGGTGTGAAAAGTGCAAATCATACCCAGAACAACAGCAAAGGACCTTGTGAAGATGCTGGAGGAAACAGGTACAACAGTATCTATATCCACAGTAAAACAAGTCCTATCTCGACATAACCTGAAAGGCTGATCAGCAAGGAAGAAGCAACTGCTTCAAAACCGCCATAAAAAAGCCAGACTACGGTTTGCAATTGCACATGGGGACAAAGATCGTACTTTTTGGCAAAATGTCCTCTGGTCTGATGAAACAAAAATAGAACTGTTTGGCGATAATGATCCTCGCTAAAAAGGGGGAGGCTTGCAAGATAAAGAACATCATCCCAACTGTGAAGCACAAGGGTGGCACCATCATATTGTAGGGGTGCTTTGCTGCAGGAGGGACTGGTGCACTTCACAAAATAGATGGCAAAATGAGAAAGGAAAATTACGTGAATATATTGAAGCACCATCTCAAGACATCAGTCAGGAAGTTAAAGCTTGGTCTCAAATGGGTCTTCCAAATGGACAATGACCCCAAGCATACTTCCAAAGTTGTGGCAAAATGGCTTAAGACAACATTTACATTACATTTTACATTTAAGTCATTTAGCAGACGCTCTTATCCAGAGCGACTTACAAATTGGTGCATTCACCAGGGCTTTGTGATGGTTTTGGAGTGGCCATCACAAAGCCCTGACCTCAATCAACATTTGTGAGCAGAACTGAAAAAGCGTGTGAGAGTAACAAGGCCTACAAACCTGACTCAGTTCCACCAGCTCTGTCAGGAGGAATGGGCCAAAATTCACCCAACTTACTGTGGGAAGCTTGTTGAAGGCTACACGAAACGTTTGACACAAGTTAAACAATTCAAAGGCAATGCTACCAAATACTAATTGAGTGTATGTAAACTTCTGACCCACTGGGAATGTGATGAAATAAATAAAAGCTAAAATAAATAATTATCTCGACTATTATTCTGATATTCCACATTATTAAAATAAAGTGGTGATCCTAACTGACCTACGACAGGGCTTTTTTACGAGAATGAAATGTCAGGAATTGTGAAACTGAGTTTAAATGTATTTGGCTAAGGTGTATGTAAACTTTCAACTTCAACGGTAGGGGTTTTCTATATTTTTACTATTTTCTACACTGTAAAGTAATAATTAAGACATCAAAACTATGAAACAACACATATGGAACCATGTAGTAACCATAAAAGTGTCAAACAAATCAAAATATTTTTGACTTTAGATTCTTCAAGGAAGCCACCCTTTGCCTTGATGACAGCTTTGCACACTCTTAGCATTCTCTCAACCAGCTTCATGAATAATGCTTTTTCCAACAGTCTTGAAGGTGTTCCAAGCACCATCACACCTATTCCTCCATGCTTCCCGGTGGGAACCACACATGCAGAGATCATCCATTCACCTACTCTGCGCATCACAAAGGCATGGCGGTTTGAACCAAAAATCTCAGATTTGGACTCATCAGACCAAAGGACAAATTTTCATCGATCTAATGTCCATTGCTCGTGTTTCTTGGCGTGAGCAGGTCTCTTCTTCTTATTGGTGTCCTGTAGTAGTGGTTTCTTAGCAGCAATTCCACCATGTAAGCCTGATTCACGCAGTCTCCTCTGATGTTGAGATGTGTGTGTTACTTGTAACTCTGAAGCATTTATTTGGGCTGCAATCTGAGGTGCAGATAACTCTAATGAATGTATCCTCTGCAGCAGAGGTAACTCTGGGTCTTCCTTTCCTGTGGCGGTCCTCATGATAGCCAGTTTCATCATAGCGCTTGATGGTTTTTGCGACTGCACTTGAAGAAACTTTCATAGTTCTTGACATTTTCTGGATTGACTGACCTTCATGTCTAACGTAATGATGGACTTTCATTTATCTTTGCTTTTTTTAGCTGTTCTTGCCATAATATGGACTTGGTCTTTTACCAAATAGGGATGTCTTCTGTATACCACCCCTACCTTGTCACAACACAACTGACTGGCTCACACACTTTAAGTATAATGTCACTAGGTGAGACCCAAATGCAGACAAAGTAAGCAGATGGTTGGAGTTTAAGATGTTTAATAAATCCAAAGGGAATTGGCAAGAGAATGGTCGTAGACAGGCAAAAGGTCATAACCAGACCAGAGGCCAGGAGGTACAGAGCGGCAGGCAGGCTCGAGGTCAGGGCAGGCAGAATGGTCAGGCAGGAGGGTAAAGAGTCCAGAACAGTCAACGGTCAAAATCATAAGGACTAGAAAAAGGAGAAAAGGCAAAGCAGGGAAACGGGAAAAAACGCTGGTATGCTTGGACATACTGTACAAGACGAACTGACAGAGACAGACAGGAAACACAGGGATAAATACACTGAGAGAAACAAGCAACACCTGGAAGACAATAACGAGGACAGGTGAAACAGATCATGGTGTGACAGTACCTCCCTCCTAGGGGCGCCACCTGGCATCCTACCTGGGCGCAAACCTGGTTGACTGGGGTGACAGCAATGGAAGTTGGCGATGAGGGCTGGATCCAGGATGTCTCTAGCGGGAACCCAGCACCTCTCCTCCAGGACATAACCCTCCCAGTCAACCAGGTACTGGAAACCCCTGCCCTGTGGTCAAACACCCAGGAGACATCGATGCCCGGATGGCCATCAATGAAACGGGGAGGGGGGGATGGGCATGGGGACAGAAGACAAAGAACTGTGTGACACAAGTTTAATTCTAGACTAGAGGTCGACCAATGAATCGGAATGGCCGATTTAATTAGGGCCGATTTCAAGTTTTCAAGTTTTCATAACAATCGGAAATCGGTAATTTCCGTTTTTTTTTACACCTTTATTTAATCTATATTTAACTAGGCAAGTCAGTTAAGAACACATTCTTACTTTCAATGACGGCCTAGGAACGGTGGGTTAACTGCCTTGTTCAGGGGCAGAATGATAGATTTTTACCTTGTCAGCTCAGGGATTCAATCTTGCAACCTTACAGTTAACTTTGCATATTTAGCTAAAAGAAGTTTAGTTAGTTTGGGGATGGAATCCAGATGACAGTCTGGCCTACGACCCAATAAGGGTGTAGAATGCCTTCCAGAACAGAAACGAGAACTGAGGACCCCGATCGGAGACCATGTCTTGCAGAAGGTAGTTTCGGGAGAGGGATGGGCGACCTTGGAGAACCGGTCGACAACTGTCAGAATGACACTGTTGCCATCATATGAAGGGAGCCCAGTGACAAAGTCCAGAGATATATGAGACCATGGACAATGAGGAACAGGTAGTGGCTGTAGGAGACCAGAAGGAGCTTGCTGTGGAGTCTTCTTTTGATCACACACAGTGCATGCAGTGATGAAGGCAGAGACGTCAGGGACCATTGTGGGCCACCAGAAACATTGTCGAAGGAAGGCTAGCGTACGACGGGACCCTGGATGACAGGTCAGCCTGGAGGAATGAGCCCATTCCAGGACCTGGGATCAGACTGGATTAGAGACAAACAGCCGGTTATCCGAGCTGAAGAACCCGTCTGACATGAAGAACATGTTCTTGTGCAAATCAGGAAAAAAACAGGATGTCGTCAAGGTACACAAACACAAACTGGTTTAGCATGTCCCGAAGCACATCATTGACCAAAGCCTGGGAAACAGCAAGTCCAAATGGCATGACCTGGTACTCATAATTTCCACTGGCTGTGTTGAAGGCTTTCTTCCACTCATCCCTCTCCCGTATCCTAACCAGGTTGTAGACATTTTGAAGGTCCAACTTGGAGAATATGGAGAGGTTCAAACACCGAGGAGGTTCAAACATCCACAGTCTTGCTAACATTCTGAGGAAGGTGACTTGAGAAAGGTTTGTGCTGCTTGAAGGCATTGGAAAAGGCAAAATAGTCTCCAACCCAGGATGGAGCTTGTGGTCCAGTCAATCACAGGATTGTGATTTTGGAGCAAGGAAAATCCCAACACAACCGGAACATGGGGTGATGTAATGAGGAGGAACTGTATTGTCTCACAGTGGAAAAGCCCACCTTGTATTCTGCCACAATACGGGAGTTTTGACGTAAGTCAAGCAGTTTGCTGGCCGCCTTTCTCCCGGATACCGGAGACTCAAACTTGTCTCACCTCTGCTATGAATTCCTCCAAATGACCGCAAATGGCAGATTGCTGTTCCCAAACTGCCGTAGCCCAGGAGAGCGCCCTTCCCGACATTAGCGTATTTATATACGCTACCTTCGATAGGTCTGAAGAAAACGAAGATGGCTGTAGCTCAAAAATAAGCGAGCACTGAGAAAGAATGCCCCGGTAGGTACAAGGATTGCCCGAATATCGCTCTGGAGGAGGTAAATCAAAATCAAAATCAAATCAATCAAATCAAATTTTATTTGTCACATACACATGGTTAGCAGATGTTAATGCGAGTGTAGCGAAATGCTTGTGCTTCTAGTTCCGACAATGCAGTGATAACCAACAAGTAATCTAACTAACAATTCCAAAACTACTGTCTTATACACAGTGTAAGGGGATAAGGAACATGTACATAAGGATATATGAATGAGTGATGGTACAGAGCAGCATACAGTAGATGGTATCGAGTACAGTATATACATATGAGATGAGTGTGTAGACAAAGTAAACAAAGTGGCATAGTTAAAGTGGCTAGTGATACATGTGTTACATAAGGATGCAGTCGATGTTGTAGAGTACAGTATATACATATGCATATGAGATGAATAATGTAGGGTAAGTAACATTATATAAGGTAGCATTGTTTAAAGTGGCTAGTGATATATTTACATCATTTCCCATCAATTCCCATTATTAAAATGGCTGGAGTTGGGTCAGTGTCAATGACAGTGTGTTGGCAGCAGCCACTCAATGTTAGTGGTGGCTATTTAACAGTCTGATGGCCTTGAGATAGAAGCTGTTTTTCAGTCTCTCGGTCCCAGCTTTGATGCACCTGTACTGACCTCGCCTTCTGGATGATAGCGGGGTGAACAGGCAGTGGTTCGGGTGGTTGATGTCCTTGATGATCTTTATGGCCTTCCTGTAACAACGGGTGGTGTAGGTGTCCTGGAGGGCAGGTAGTTTGCCCCCGGTGATGCGTTGTGCAGTCCTCACTACCCTCTGGAGAGCCTTACGGTTGAGGGCGGAGCAGTTGCCGTACCAGGCGGTGATACAGCCCGCCAGGATGCTCTCGATTGTGCATCTGTAGAAGTTTGTGAGTGCTTTTGGTGACAAGCCGAATTTCTTCAGCCTCCTGAGGTTGAATAGGCGCTGCTGCGCCTTCTTCACGACGCTGTCAGTGTGAGTGGACCAATTCAGTTTGTCTGTGATGTGTATGCCGAGGAACTTAAAACTAGCTACCCTCTCCACTACTGTTCCATCGATGTGGATAGGGGGTGTTCCCTCTGCTGTTTCCTGAAGTCCACAATCATCTCCTTAGTTTTGTTGACGTTGAGTGTGAGGTTATTTTCCTGACACCACACTCCAAGGGCCCTCACCTCCTCCCTGTAGGCCGTCTCGTCGTTGTTGGTAATCAAGCCTACCACTGTTGTGTCGTCCGCAAACTTGATGATTGAGTTGGAGGCGTGCGTGGCCACGCAGTCGTGGGTGAACAGGGAGTACAGGAGAGGGCTCAGAACGCACCCTTGTGGGGCCCCCGTGTTGAGGATCAGCGGGGAGGAGATGTTGTTGCCTACCCTCACCACCTGGGGGCGGCCCGTCAGGAAGTCCAGTACCCAGTTGCACAGGGCGGGGTCGAGACCCAGGGTCTCGAGCTTGATGACGAGCTTGGAGGGTACTATGGTGTTGAATGCCGAGCTGTAGTCGATGAACAGCATTCTCACATAGGTATTCCTCTTGTCCAGGTGGGTTAGGGCAGTGTGCAGTGTGGTTGAGATTGCATCGTCTGTGGACCTATTTGGGCGGTAAGCAAATTGGAGTGGGTCTAGGGTGTCAGGTAGGGTGGAGGTGATATGGTCCTTGACTAGTCTCTCAAAGCACTTCATGATGACGGAAGTGAGTGCTACGGGGCGGTAGTCGTTTAGCTCAGTTACCTTAGCTTTCTTGGGAACAGGAACAATGGTGGCCCTCTTGAAGCATGTGGGAACAGCAGACTGGTATAGGGATTGATTGAATATGTCCGTAAACACACCGGCCAGCTGGTCTGCGCATGCTCGGAGGGCGCGGCTGGGGATGCCGTCTGGGCCTGCAGCCTTGCGAGGGTTAACACGTTTAAATGTCTTACTCACCTCGGCTGCAGTGAAGGAGAGACTGCATGTTTCCGTTGCAGGCCGTGTCAGTGGCACTGTATTGTCCTCAAAGCGGGCAAAAAAGTTATTTAGTCTGCCTGGGAGCAAGACATCCTGGTCCGTGACTGGGCTGGATTTCATCTTGTAGTCCGTGATTGAGCGGGGTTGACGGGAGTAGGAATAGGCTGTACAAACTCACCACATATAGGGAAATAATTACTGGGTGATTGGGGTTTTTCAGAGGTAGCAGACAGCTCAGAGACTCCCTGATTTGCTTCATAATAGCCTTTAACCCATGGTCGTGGTGTTCCGTCAAGGAACTGAGCCCTTCCAAAAGGCCCTGTAGCAACTCCTGATATCTCACATTGGTGGTTCCCTGTAGGGAGACAGGGTAGCGGAGCTTGTCCAAGGCAAAAGTGTGACATTAAGAGAGAAAGAAATTCCACAAATGAACTTTTAACAAGGCACACCTGTTAATTGAAATGCATTCCAGGTGAATACCTCATGAAGCTGGTTGAGAGAATGCCAAGAGTATGCAAAGCTGTCATCAGTCATCAGGGTAATTTCAGTGTAGGAAAGGATGAAACAGCATCTGTGCCACCAGTAAGTACAGATAGGTGTCGCTCATTCAGCCGACAGAAACTTTCAACTGGTTTTCCTCATTAAGCAGCTAGTCGAAGTCTGAGGCCAAGACTTCTCTTGCCTCTACTCCTCCCGTTACGAGGTCTGAGATGCCGAAGCTTCCCTCCATTAGCTCTGACAAATTGAAAACCCTAGTCATTGGCGACTCCATTACCCGCAGTATTAGACTTAAAACGAATCATGCAGCGACCATACACTGTTTACCAGGGGGCAGGGCTACCAACGTTAACCTCTTATGGTATAGGGGACGCTTGCGTCCCACTTGGCCAAAAACCAGAGAAAATGCAGTGCGGCAAATTCAAATACATTTATATAAAAATCAACCCTTCATTAAATCACACATGTAAGATACTCAATTATTAAAGCTACACTCGTTGTGAATCCAGCCAACATGTCAGATTTTAAAAGGCTTTTCGGCGAAAGCATAAGAAGCTATTATCTGATGATAGCACAACAGTAAGCAAAGAGGGTAGCATATTTCAACCCTGCAGGCGCTACACAAAACGTAGAAATAAAATATAAAACACAAGCTTCTTTTGTTGGCACTCCAATATGTCCCATAAACATCACAATTGGTCATTTTGTTTGATTAATTATGTCCATATATATCCAAGATGTAACTCGTAACTTCCGTCATCATGAAGTGCTTTGAGAGACTAGTCAAGGACCATATCACCTCCACCCTACCTGACACCGTAGACCCACTCCAATTTGCTTACCGCCCAAATAGGTCCACAGATGATGCAATCTCAACCACACTGCACACTGCCCTAACCCATCTGGACAAGAGGAATACCTATGTGAGAATGCTGTTCATTGACTACAGCTCAGCATTTAACACCATAGTACCCTCCAAACTCGTCATCAAGCTCGAGACCCTGGGTCTCGACCCGCCCTGTGCAACTGGGTACTGGACTTCCTGACGGGCCGCCCCCAGGTGGTGAGGGTAGGTAACAACATCTCCACCCCGCTGATCCTCAACACTGGGGCCCCACAAGGGTGTGTTCTGAGGGTGCGTCTCCTGTACTCCCTGTTCACCCACAACTGCGTGGCCACGCACGCCTCCAACTCAGTCATCAAGTTTGCGGACGACACAACAGTGGTAGGCTTGATTACCAACAACGACGAGACGGCCTATAGGGAGGAGGTGAGGGCCCTCGGAGTGTGGTGTCAGGAGAATAACCTCACACTCAATGTCAATAAAACTAAGGAGATGATTGTGGACTGCAGGAAACAGCAGAGGGAACACCCTCCCTATCCACATCAATGGAACAGTGGTGGAGAGGGTAGTAAGTTTTAAGTTCCTCGGCGTACACTTCACAGACCAACTCAATTGGTCCACACAGACAGCATCGTGAATAAGGCGCAGCAGCGCCTCTTCAACCTCAGGAGGCTGATGAAATTTGGCTTGTCACCAAACGTACTCACAAACCTCTACAGATGCACAATCGAGAGCATCCTGTCAGGCTGTATCACCGCCTGGTACGGAAACTGCTCCGCCCACAACCGTAAGGCTCTCCAGAGGGTAGTGAGGTCTGCACAACGCATCACCGGGGGCAAACTACCTGCCCTCCAGAACACCTACACCACCCGATGTCACAGGAAGGCCATAAACATCATCAAGGACAACAACCATCCGAGCCACTGCCTGTTCAACCCGCTATCATCCAGAAGGTGAGGTCAGTACAGGTGCATCAAAGCTGGGACCGAGAGACTGAAAAACAGCTTCCATCTCAAGGCCATCAGACTATTAAACAGCCACCACTAACATTGAATGGCTGCTGCCAACACACTGACTCAACTCCAGCCACTTTTATAACGGGAATTGATGGGAATTGATGTAAAATATATCACTAGCCACTTTAAACAGTGCTACTTAATATAAATTTTACATACCCTACATTATTTATCTCATATGTATACGTATATACTGTACTCTATATCATCTACTGCATCTTTATGTAATACATGTATCACTAGCCACTTTAACCTATGACACTTTGTTTACATACTCATCTCATATGTATATACTGTACTCGATACCATCTACTGCATCTTGCCTATGCCGCTCTGTACCATCGCTCATTCATATATCTTTATGTACATATTCTTTATCCCTTTACACTTGTGTGTATAAGGTAGTAGTTTTGGAATTGTTAGCTAGATTACTCGTTGGTTATTACTGCATTGTCGGAACTAGAAGCACAAGCATTTCGCTACACTCGTATTAACGTCTGCTAACCATGTGTATGTGACAAATAAAATTTGATTTGATTTGAAATGTACATTTATTTGGCGCGTTTGATCCAGAAAGAAACAGCTTCCAAAATGCGCAACGTCACTACAAAATATTTCAAAAGTTGCCTATAAACTTTGCCAAAGTATTTCAAACTACTTTTGTAATACAACTTTAGGTATTTTTAAACGTTAATAATCGATCAAATTGTAGATGGTCTGTGTTCAATACAGGAAGACAACAAACCAAGCTACTTTTGAGTCTTGCGCAACTCTCAACAGTGTTACGCAGTTCCTAGTTGGCCCTACTTCTTCATTGCACAAATTAATAACCTCAATCAAATTCCAAAGACTGGTGACATCCAGTGTAAGCGGTAGGAACTGAAAACAAGTTCCTAAGAAATATTGTTTGCCAATGAGATTTAGTGAACAGACAGAGATCTAAAAAATAAAACGGTTAGTCCTCAGGGTTTTTCCCTGCTACATAAGTTCTGTTATACTCACAGACATGATTAAAACAGTTTTAGAAACTTCAGTGTTTTCCACCCAAATCTACTAATAATATGCATATCTTATATTCTTGGCATGAGTAGTAGGAAGTTGAAATTGGGCATGCTATATATCAAAAAGTGAAAATGCTGCCCCCTATACCTTACGAAGTTAAGGCTAATCTGAAGATGGTGCTGGCTAAAGCTAAAACTGGCGAGTGTAGAGTGTATAGAGATATTGTTATCCACGTCGGCACCAACAATGTTAGGATGAAACAGTCAGAGGTCACCCAGAAAATACCCGAGCTCTGAAGCAACCTTCCAGAAAATTGGAACGGAAATGGCGCCACAACAAACTGGAAGTCTTCCGACTACCTTGGAAAGACAGTACCGTGCAGTATCAAAGAGCCCTCACTGCTGCTTGATCATCCTATTTTCCAACTTAATTGAGGAAAATAAGAACAATCTGAAATGTCTTTTTGATACTGTCGCAAAGCTAACTAAAAAGCAGCATTCCCCAAGTGAGGATGGCTTTCACTTTGGCAGTAATAAATTCATGAACTTCTTAAGGAAAAGATCATGATTATTAGAATGCAAATTATGGACTCCTCTTTAAATCTGCATATTCCTTCAAAGCTCAGTTGTCCTGAGTCTGGACAACTCTGCCAGGACCTAGAATCAAGAGAGACACTCAAGTGTTTTAGTACTATACCTCTTGACACAATGATGAAAATAATTATGGCCTCTAAACCTTTAAGCTGCATACTGGACCCTATTCCAACTAAACTACTGAAAGAGCTGCTTCCTGTGCATGGCCCTCCTATGTTGAACATAATAAACAGCTCTCTATCCACCGGATGTGTACCAAACTCACTAAAAGTGACAGTAATAAAGCCTCTCTTGAAAAAGCCAAACCTTGATCCAGAAAATATAAAAAATTATCGGCCTATATCGAATCTTCCATTCCTCTCATTGTTTCCTTGCCTTCCTGAAGACAAACAATTTATATGAAATGCTTCAGTCTGGTTTTAGACCCCATCATAGCACCGAGACTGAACTTGAGAAGGTGGTAAATGACCTTTTAATGGCATCAGACCGAGGCTCTGTATCTGTCCTCGTGCTCCTAGACCTTAGTGCTGCTTTTGATACCATTGATCACTACATTCTTTTGGAGAGATTGGAATCCCAAATTGGTCTACACAGACAAGTTCTGGCCTGGAAAGATATCAGTTTGTCTCTGAGAATGGTTTGTCCTCTGACAAATCAACTGTAAATTTTGGTGTTCCTCAAGGTTCCGTTTTAGGACCACTATTGTTTTCACTATATATTTTACCTCTTGGGGATGTCATTCAAAAACAATGTTAACTTGCACTGCTATGCGGATGACACACAGCTGTGCATTTCAATGAAACATGGTGAAGCCCCAAAATTGACCTCGCTCGAAGCCTGTGTTTCAGACATAAGGAAGTGGATGGCTGCAAACGTTCTACTTTTAAACTTGGACAAAACAGAAATGCTTGTTCTAGGTCAAAAGAAACAAAGAGATCTTCTGTTGAATCTGACAATTAATCTTAATGGTTGTACAGTCGTCTCAAATAAAACTGTGAAGGACTTTGGCGTTACTCTGGACCCTGATCTCTCTTTTGATGAACATATAAAAACTGTTTCAAGGACAGATTTTTTTCCCCATCTACGTAACATTGCAAAAATCAGAAATGTTCTGTCCAAAAATGATGCAGAAAAATATATCCATGCTTTTGTTACTTCTAGTTTAGACTACTGCAATGCTCTACTTTCCGGATATCCAGATAAAGCACTAAATAAACTTCAGTTAGTGCTAAATACGGCTGCTAGAACCCAGAACTGTGATCATATTACTCCATTGCTAGCCTCCCTACACTGGCTTCCTTTTAAGGCAAGGGCTGATTTCAAGGTTTTACTGCTAACCTACAAAGCATTACATGGGCTTGCTCCTACCTATCTCTCTGATATGGTCACAAGACGCTGGCCTCCTAATTGTCCCTAGAATTTCTAAGCAAACAGCTGGAGGCAGGGCTTTCTCCTATAGAGCTCCATTTTTATGGAATAGTCTGCCTACCCATGTGAGAGACCTTTAAGGCTTTACTGAAGACTAATCTCTTCAGTGGATCATATGATTGAGTGTAGTCTGGCCCAGGAGTGTGAAGGTGAACGGAAAGGCTCTGGAGCAACGAACCGGCCTTGCTGTCTCAGCCTGGCCGGTTCCCCTCTTTCCACTGGGATTCTCTGCCTCAAACCCTATTACAGGCTCTGAGTCGCTGGCTTACTGGTGCTCTTTCATGCCGTCCCTAGGAGGGGTGCTTCACTTGAGTGGGTTGAGTCACTGATGTAAGCTTCCTGTCTGGGTTGGCGCCCCCCCCCCCCTTGGGTTGTGCAGTGGCGGAGATCTTTGTGGGCTATACTCGGCCTTGTCTCCGGATGGTAAGTTGATGGTTGAAGATATCCCTCTAGTGGTGTGGGGGCTGTGCTTTGGCAAAGTGGGTGGGGTTGTATCCTTCCTGTTTGGCCCTATCTGGGGTATCGTCGGATGGGGCCACAGTGTCTCCAGACACCTCCTGTTTCATCCTCCAGTATTTATGCTGCAGTAATTTGTGTCAGGGGGCTAGGGTCAATTGTTATATATGGAGTACTTCTCCTTTCTTATCCGGTGTCCTGAATTTTAAGTATGCTCTCTCTGATTCTCTCTTTCTTTCTCTCTCTCGGCGGACCTGAGCCCTAGGACCATGCCTCAGGACTACCTGGCATGAGGACTCATTGCTGTCCCCAGTCCACCTGGCCGTGCTGCTGCTCCAGTTTCAACTGTTCTGCCTGCGGCTATGGAATCCTGACCTGTTCACCGGACGTGCTACCTGTCACAGACATGTTGTTTTTAACTCTCTAGAGACAGCAGGAGTGGAAGAGATACTCATAATGATCGGCTATGAAAAGCCAACTGACATTTACACCTGAGGTGCTGACTTGCTGCAACTACTGTGATTATTATTATTTGACCATGCTGGTCATTTATGAACATTTGAACATCTTGGCCATGTTTTGTTATAATCTCTACCCGGCACAGCCAGAAGAGGACTAGTCACACCTCATAGCCTGGTTCCTCTCTAGGTTTCTTCCTAGGTTTTGGCATTTCTAGGGAGTTTTTCCTAGCCACCAGCCTTCTACACCTGCATTGCTTGCTGTTTGGGGTTTTAGGCTGGGTTTCTGTACAGCACTTTGAGATATCAGCTGATGTACGAAGGGCTATATAAATAAATTGGATTTGGTAAAGACAAAGGGTCGCTACTTTGAAGAATTTAAAATGTATTTTGATTTGTTTAACACTTTTTTGCTTCCTACTTGGTTCCATATGTGTTACTTCATAGTTTTGATAACTTCACTATTATTCTACAATGTAGGAAATAGAATAAAGAAAACACTTGAATGAATAGGTCTGTCCAAACTTTTGACTGGTACTGTACATATCAATAGTAAATTAAATTGCTAAAAAAATACTTCAAAAGTATCAAAAGTATCAAAAGTAAAAGTATAAATAATTTCACATTCCTTATATTAAGCAAACCAGATGGCACCGTTTTCTTGTTATATTATTTTACGGATAGCCAGGGGCACTAACCAACACTCAGACATAATTTACACATGAAGCATGTGTTTAATGAGTCAGCCAGTAGTTCAAAATCCCCAAATGCATTCTGATTAGGCACCAAGCCATGCAATGTCATAAGGTACCGGAATTCATTACTGTCACGTTCTGACCTCTATTTCCTGTGTTTTGTATTTAGTATGGTCAGGGCGTGAGTTGGGTGGGCAGTCTATGTTTGTTTTTCTAGGTTTTGGGAATTTCTATGTTTCGGCCTAGTATGGTTCTCAATCAGAGGCAGGTGTCATTAGTTGTCTCTGATTGAGAATCATACTTAGGTAGCCTGGGTTTCACTGTGTGTTGGTGGGTGATTGTTCCTGTCTCTGTGTTTGCACCAGATAGGACTGTTTTAGGTTTTCTCACGTTTGTTGTTTTTGTTAGTTATCTCATGTGTAGTTTCTTTATAAATTAAAGAACATGAATAACCACCATGCTGCTTTTTGGTCCGCTTCTCTTTCACCAGAAAACCCTTACAATTACCTTGTTTAGGAAGCTCATTGCGGGGATTTGTTTCTAACAGATGGGGGAAAGTTGTTCATTTTTGCGTACAGCTACAGCTAATAATAGGCTTAGGCTAGGTAGCAGCTACTTGTTTCATGAAGTTTTGGTAGTGTACAGCTAATAATAGGCTTAGGCTTTTAATTTATTTAACTAGGCAAGATCAGTTAAGAACAAATTCTTATTTTCAATGACGGCCTAGGAACAGTGGGTTAACTGCCTGTTAAGGGGCAGAACGACAGATTTGTACCTTGTCAGCTCAGCGGTTTGAACTTGCAACCTTCCGGTTACTAGTCCAACGCTCCACTAGGCTACCCTGCCGCCCCAGGCTAGGTAGCAGCTACTGTTTCATGAAGTTTTGGTAGCGGCAAGGTGAATAATTATAGCTCGTTGGTTGAGCTTTGATCAACATGGATATCCAAAATGGCTGGGCACTGCCAAGAGCAAAAAACTGAGGACCACCATGTCGAGAGCGACGCCAAGTTCACCGACCAGCCTGCAGGCCTGACCACTGAGGCTGAGGAGCTTAGCATCAAATGTAATACCTGCACACCCACCCACACCACCAGCTGACCAATAAGATGGAGAAGACACAGGAGCACCAGGGTAACATCACAACAAGCGCCTGCACCTCCGTTACTCCAGCCACTAGCACCTGACGACCTGTTAAATCTATCAAAAACTGAACCGGTGGAGGAAGAGTGTATTGTGGCTGGTACATTCTTACAAACTCAAATCACAACCACAGCCAGCAACAACAAATGGACCCCACTCAGTGTTCTTCAAAGATACGGCAGGGCTTTGTCACCATTTCCCGACTGTCCGGTTGGCATTGAAACACGATTAAACATTTTGGGGTTACTCAGCAATGTGTGAAAAAGTGTTCTCCACCCTGAATAACCTATTCAGTGAAACCAGATTCTGAAAACAGTGCATGATACATCAAAGAAAGGCCCAGGGATTTGAGAGGGACCTGACAAGTACAATTAGCCAGGAAGGAGAATGGAATCAAACACTTCTCATGAGTTTCAACAAAGCATCAAGGAGGCTGCAGGTCTTCTAAATGGTAAGCTACAACCTTTATAGCCCTGGCCACCATGTCAGAATTATTTATTTATTGCTTTTCCTTCATGTAGGCCTAAGCCTACTGTTTGTTTGGTTCCTTTTTGAATGTAGTGTAGGCTATAGTTTAGTCCTTTGCTTTTTACTTCAATGCATATTTTAGATTAGCTGTGATTCTTAATGTCATTGCTTGCATTGGTGGGTCTAATTGCTATTGATAGATATACAGCTTTGCATTATTTGATGGGAATAGGGACAATTACCAATGCAGTCTAATTGGTTGTGCTCTGAGGTGAGCCCTGGCTCAGTGCCCCTGTTGTCCTGGCTGTCCACTCCGATGGTGCTGAAATTGGCAGCTCATCTAAAGTTATCCTTTCATCTTGTTGACTGGCGATAGCCTTCTGTCCATGGACCTGAATCGATTGTTACGGTGTATGCTGTTTTAATGAGAGCATCTTGGGATACCAGTCTTCGTGGGGCTTCTCTTCAATGACATACACATTTTTCGCATCTTCCCTGCTCTCTTGCTATAGCATTTGTGTAGGAAACTCTCCCACATGGAAAATATTGCACGCCTTGGCTTACTGTAGGTTTTTACTGTAGGTTAGTCTTATTGTGTAGTGTCACACATTTTACATCGATGTAGCCTATAGTTGTAATTATTGAAGGCTGTAAGAATCTTTGCCAGCACAGTGGTGCTCATCCTGAACATCTGACCTGTGCGTGTTGCTAGGAGTAAATTATGTGTAAGCCTACAGCAGCTACGGCTACATTTCAGATACACTTGTATGTAGTAGTGGGGAGCATATCTTTGTTATGTTATTCTATAAAACAACGGTTATTGATGTGTACGGCTACATTTCAGTAGTAGGACCAATCTGCCTTTTATTAGGGCTCTAAAGCAATACTAGTTGTGTCCCCCATTGATTTAAAATGCCCCCTCGGGCAAGTCTTCCTGGAGCCGGGCATGGTCGAGTTAATACAGTATTGGCCCAGTAACTTTGCGAGTTTTTCAATCAAGCACTTTTGCTGATTCTTTTTAATCATCTGTAGACTATATTTTGTAAATAACATCTGGATTGTATCATCACCGGGACTGGTAAATAAATAGGCCTTGTACAACCTACTTTAGTTGATCTTCTATTAACCAGGTTGCCAGGTTCTCTATCTTTACCCCCATTTACGCAACATGAAAATAGAGACAGGAACAGAACTTGCAACATGCTTCCTGGCGACACTAGAACTTTGTGACGGCAACCCTCAAACCTCCCATTCAGACATTGGATGCAAATTAACGGTGCATTTCAATGTATTCACCATTTACAGTACAATACTGTAAAATCTTCCCCAGGTAGGTGTGAGAGAGATACAGTAATGAGTCAAAGGGCACGCGATCAGTTGATTTTGTATTCTCCCCAGACAGCCAGACCTCTGGCCCCAGGACCCTGCTCTGCTCTGGGGGTCACATGGATAACAGGCTGGGTTCTGCATAGCAAAAGAGGGAAATGACGCACTGTTCTCTTCTCAGAAAGAGAGAGGGAGGCCAAAAGGAGAGTTGAACTATTATTGCATATCACTTCTCCTGCACCTACAGTATGGTCAGCTGAGCAGTGCTCTATTGCACTATAGGGACAGGGGTCAGTGGTATAGAATTGAGAATGCATGAGGCTGAATTGATCTCTGCAGGGTAGGCATATTGTCACACCCTGATCTGTTTAACCTGTCTTTGTGCTTTTCTCCACCCCCCTCCAGGTGTCACCAGTCTTCCCCATTATCCCCAGTGTATGTATACCTGTGTTCTATGTTTGTCTGTTCCCAGATTGTTTTGTTTCGTGTAACCTACCAGTCTAGTTCCTGTTTTCTAGTTTTCTCGGTTTTGACCATTCTGCCTACCCTGACCCTGTCTGCCATTCTGTCCATTCTGTGGTCTGCCACACCACACTGAATTATTGTCCCTCTGCCTGCTCTGATCTGTCGTTTTGTCAGCCCCTGTACTAGTATTAAACTTTTGTTACTTTGACACTGTCTGCATCTGGGTCTTACCTGAAACGTGATACAAATGTCATGCTAAATGGATCAAAATGGGGTCTGAATAAGTAGAATCTGGTCTGGGGTTAAAACCACTATAAGGGAAAATATTTTTACCTGTGTGTGGTGTTCGGGTTTGTGGAAACAATTTTCAATATTTACTAAAATTAAAATTATATAATAATTAATTGTTTCAATCTGAGACTCAATGGCCTTGGCTCATTTTTATGTGAAGAACATGTAAAAGAGCACATTTTCATTGAGTGTACACGGTGCACCCTTCTACACATTTACATTGAGTGTACACGGTGCACCCTTCTACACATTTACATTGAGTGTACACGGTGCACCCTTCTACACATTTACATTGAGTGTACACGGTGCACCCTTCTCATTTACATTGAGTGTACACGGTTTACACATTTACATTGAGTGTACACGGTGCACCCTTCTACACATTTACATTTGAGTACACATTTACACGGTGCACGGTGCACCTTCTACACATTTACATTGAGTGTACACGGTGCACCCTTCTACACATTTACATTGAGTGAGTGCACCCTTCTACACATTTACATTGAGTGTGCACCCTTCTACACATTTACATTGAGTGTACAGTGCACCCTTCTACACATTTACATTGAGTGTACGGTGCACCCTTCTACACATTTACATTGAGTGTACACGGTGCACCCTTCTACACATTTACATTGAGTGTACACGGTGCACCCTTCTACACATTTACATTGAGTGTACACGGTGCACCCTTCTACACATTTACATTGAGTGTACACGGTGCACCCTTCTACACATTTACATTGAGTGTACACGGTGCACCCTTCTACACATTTACATTGAGTGTGCACACGGTGCACCCTTCTACACATTTACATTGAGTGTACACGGTGCACCCTTCTACACATTTACATTGAGTGTACACGGTGCACCCTTCTACACATTTACATTGAGTGCACCCTTCTACACATTTACACGGTGCACCCTTCTACACATTTACATTGAGTGTACACGGTGCACCCTTCTACACATTTACATTGAGTGTACACGGTGCACCCTTCTACACATTTACATGACATATGTGGTGTTCGGGTCATTTACAAAATAGCCTCCAATACTCTACTCGTCAAACTGGATGCAGTCTATCACAGTGCCATCCATTTTGTCACCAAAGACCCATATACAGTGCCTTGCGAAAGTATTCGGCCCCCTTGAACTTTGCGACCTTTTGCCACATTTCAGGCTTCAAACATAAAGATATAAAACTGTATTTTTTTGTGAAGAATCAACAACAAGTGGGACACAATCATGAAGTGGAACGACATTTATTGGATATTTCAAACTTTTTTAACAAATCAAAAACTGAAAAATTGGGCGTGCAAAATTATTCAGCCCCCTTAAGTAAATACTTTGTAGCACCACCTTTTGCTGCGATTACAGCTGTAAGTCGCTTGGGGTATGTCTCTATCAGAGGTCTACAATTGTTTTTCTGTAGGTTTGGCTGATTTCTTTTGATTCTCCCATGATGTCAAGGTAAGAGGCATTGAGTTTGAAGGTAGGTCTTGAAATACATCCATAGGTCCACCTCCAATTGACTCAAATGATGTCAATTTGCCTATCATAAGCTTCTAAAGCCATGACATCATTTTCTGGAATTTTCCAAGCTGTTTAAAGACACAGTCAACTTAGTCTATGTAAACTTCTGACCCACTGGAATTGTGATACAGTGAATTATAAATCAAATAATCTGTCTGTAAACAATTGTTGGAAAAATTACTTGTGTCATGCACAAAGTAGATGTCCTAACCGATTTGCCAAAACTACAGTTTGAAAAATGAGTTTTAATGACTCCAACCTAAGTGTATGTAAACTTCTGACTTCAACTGTTATTGACTGTACTTTTGTTTATTCCACATTTAACTCAGAGTTGTTGTTTATTGTCGCACTGCTTTGCTTTATCTTGGCCAGGTCGCAGTTGTAAATGAGAACTTGTTCTCAACTGGCCTTCCTGGTGAAATAAAGGTTAAAAAAACACTCTCTTATCTTGGCCTGCTGTAACTATATATATAATATAATATAATATATGCCATTTAGCAGACGCTTTTATCCAAAGCGACTTACAGTCATGTGTGCATACATTCTACGTATGGGTGGTCCCGGGGATCGAACCCACTACCCTGGCATTACAAGCACCATGCTCTACCAACTGAGCTACAGAAGGACCACAAGTGAGTGAGTGAGTGAGTGAGTGAGTGAGTGAGTGAGTGAGTGAGTGAGTGAGATGTTAGTAATGCAATTCCTGAACTAAGTGTTTTTATCATTCTAGATTGCAGCCTTTAGCAACAAAAAGAAGCACTGCCATCTATGTGGCCCCAAAAAGGATAGAAAGACACAGTACACATGCATCAAGTGCAAGAAATACATTTGCAACTCACACACAGTAAAACTCTGTCCGTCATGTGGTGTGTAGACCGGCCTTAATTTGTGTTCAATGGGGCTCAATTATCATTTCCATAAAATACTGTATGTAAAATTTGTCCTTCCAATTAGTTCAGTTCAAAGCAATAAACATCAATAGTGATCACCGTTATATTTGTTCAAGAGAAACATGATTTTTCCACCCATGTCTTGATTATAAATGCACATTTTATTTAAAAAAACTAATAGCACTTTTATTGATAAATGTGATCTAGCAGAGACAGCAAATATGAACCATGTATGCTGACTATATTCCTTGAAATTGAAGTCAACATGTAAGTATAAAGTATTTTTACATACATCGTAATGGTTGTATTGTTTTAAAAACCTGATAATGTTTTGGGCCCATCAGACCCGCGAACATTGCGTGAATAACAAAAACATGAACACCACACAAGGGTTAAATGCTGTATATTAAGTGTTTGCTTGAGCCCATTGGTTCCACTGCACCAGACAATTGCTATTTGAACCTAGGTCTGGTTTAGCAGGCAGGCAGGAACAGTGGAGGATATGATAGTGTAAACTCCCTGCTGACACTATTAGGCTGGACTACATAGTGTGATTTAGACTGTTTATGACTCTGCCTTGGGTGCCCACTAACCTCTAAATAACCTGTCATCAAAAAGATATTCTCCATAAGAGGCTTTTAGAGATGGCCCAGTGTTGCAGTTGGCCTATTGACTGGTTTAGCCGAACTAGTCCTTCTCACTTCCCCATCCCTCATCATATTGCAATTTATAGAAGACCTGTTTACCTGCCCTCTACCTCCTCTCCCTGTGCTTCCTCTCCCCTGCATGGTAGTGCTTCCTATCCACACTATGTGTTTACTATATTAAAACATAATCTTGCAGGTGCAGTGACTGTTTAATCAATATTGGTATATTTTACTGCTTGGTTTCTATTGAATAATTGATGTCGCACACACTCTTTGGTCTAAGATTGAAATAAGATGTAGAGGCATTCAAATAACTTATCTGAGATAAAAAGAAAATGGATTAAAAAAAGGATAGCAGAAATTAAAGAGGAGGGGAGGGACCCTGCGGCACATGCTTAGCATACAAATGGATAGAAAAATAGGAAACTTCAGCAGAAGTTATTGGTCCATTTATTTAGCTCCATTCTTTAGGGTTTAGTGTGTAGCAATATTTATTGAAGTAATCAGACGTTTTATCACTGGCACAGACCAGTCCGTCACATTTTAAACAAGCCAGAGTCATTAAAGCCTGGTAGCATTTTACCTCTAATGAAATAATGATTAGAAGACTGGAGGAGGAGAACAGCACAGTGGGTTTACTTGGTGTTGAGTGATACTCACGCCCCCTGCTGCAGCCCCTGCAGCACTGTAGCTGAGACTACAAGAAAGTTAAGTGAGTTAATTTACATCATTAGAGGTGCTGCTTGTTTTCCTGGCTTGGTTTGCAGTAGACCCAGGCCCAGTAGTCCATCCCCAATACAGGATAACTAAGACTGAAGACTAAAAGGGACTCCCAGAAAGAGAGGTATGTAGTAATGTACCTCAGCTCAGCTGGCTAAATAACCAATTCCAAACATCATCACCATCCTCCTTGTAGGCCATTTGAAGGAGAGAGGCCCTGTCCCTCCCAGCACCAATCACTCCTGAGAATGCAGTGTGCTGGTGGAAACACTCAGAGGACAAAACTCACTGCTGCCTGCCACCAACATGTCAGCAACAGGGGCACTGCTTCCTCTCCTTAGCCAGGCAGGTATCATTTGAATTCCAGGGACATACAGTGGAGGGTGCAGAGAACAGTAGGGCACACAGGTTATTCCTACTAATGGTTTTACTGTACCTTCACCCTCCCTGTGAAGGTGGCCCTTTCCCTGGGTGGGACACAGACCAGGACTGGACAAACACTGTTTTTTAATATTTTATTTAACCTTTATTTGACTCGGCAAGTCAGTTAAGAACAAATTCTTATCTTACAATGACGGTCTACCCCGGCCAAACCCTCCCCTAACGCAGACGAAGCTGGGCCAATTTTGCACTGCTCTATGGGACTCCTGATCACAGCCAGTTGTGATACAGCCCGGGATTGAACCAGTCGGGAGGGTCTGATGGCAACTGAAGAAAGCACAACAACAACAAGCACCAGGGGCTGATGGATGACTTCTGGCATGGGAAGGGGGAGCGAAGGGATTGATCCGAGGCCCCGGTATCTGCAGTGTTTTTACCCACTGTCAAACATGTGCCGAGGGGAGATGGATGCTGTCTGCTCGGGCAGTGGATTAATGGCTGTCTGATACTGAGACGGGTCCCCACCCCACCATCCCTCACCCCTAACTCAGCCAGCTGAGAGGTAGGCTCCTCTCGGCAGAGTTGGAGAGGTATTGACAGGGGCTCAAGGCACCAGGAGATTGGAGACTTCCTAATATCCCCCGCCCAACTCCCCAACCTCCACACCCTGCAGGAGATAGCAAGGATGGAGGGACGGGGGGAGCATGGCCTGGCTCTCCAGACTAGGGCCACCACTTCTAGCCAGACAGACAGACTGATTGTTAGAGGGCTTGGCCTCTCTCTCTCATCCACCTTCCTTCGGATTCTTTGCTCTTTGCGTTGGCCGGACGTTCTGTAATGAATGTGCCAAAACACAACCTCTCGTGCAATTGCCAGTGACATAGTTACTGAGTTACAAAATAAATGTGTGTCATGAAATTACAATTAATGTTGTCTGTGTATGCATGGTGATGTATTCAGTAAGCATTCCATTAGTGTAATTGAGATGGGGAAAAAACATGCTGCATCTATTTCAACATCAACCCAACCCCTTCGCAAGACAGAATGATGTTTCAAATGATGGTGCGATGAACATGTTATCTAGTGAGGGACGAACACACAAATCATCGATACAGAAAGAATCAATAGTACTGAAATAGTATAATCGTGTGTGTGTGTATAAACAACGTGAAATGGCTCGCTAGTTAGCAATGCGTGCTAGTAGCATTTCAATTGGTGATGTCACTCGCTCTGAGACCTCGAAGTTAGTTGTTTCACTTGCTCTGAAAGGGCTGTTGTTTTTGTGGAGAGATAGGTAACGTTGCTTCATGGGTGACTGTTGTTGATGTGTGCAGAGGGTCCTTGGTTTGAACCCAGGTTGGGGCAAGGAGAAGAGACAGAAGTAAGGTTGCAAAGGGAGGGTATTTTACTGGAAACTTTTGAAGTTTACCAGTGAACTAACAGAATGTTTGTATCTTCAAGGATTGTATGTAATCTATCACAAGACATAGTGGCCCTTTAAAGTACTTCAGATTAACACAGGTGTCTGTCATAATCTCTGGTGCTAAGTGTGGCCTTGTCACATCTAAAACATGAAATCAATGAATAAGATTATTTAATTACTAAAAAATAGAATGCCAAAGCTGTAAAACATTATCCTAAATATAAACCATGAATTTAGTGAATACCGTTGGTGTTTAATAAATATGAGGGATTCAGCATGAAATATCATTTATATATTTTACTATGTCAAGATGTATTTGTTGTCAGTGTTTTGGCGTCAAACTGGTGGCAGTTGTATAAAAAAAAACGAATCATTCGAAGAGGTGCGACGTTCATTTAAAATAATGCCACAGTTGATTAGATGCTTTTTTCAATTATTAGGCTATTTTATCTTGAACCATTTGGTCTATCTACAAGAAACTGGACAATATGGGCACAGAAATAATATACAGTTAAAAAAGTTATTTAAGTATAAATTACCAAAAATACTGAAGATTCCGGTAACTTTGGTAAATTACCATTAGCTTTGCAACCCTAGATGGAAGTAATACAGGAGACTGTGTTACATGTGTGCGAAACATGAATTGTACTTAACACATTATTATACATTATATATATTTTTAACAGTGCATTCGGAAAGTATTCAGACCTCTTGACTTTTCCACGTTTTGTTACATTACTCCCTTATAATAAAATGGATTAATTAAAATAAAATAAAAAGAGACACATGTTTGTAGCGTCATACCCAAGCAGACTCGATGCTGTATTCACTGCCAAATGTGATTCAACAAAGTACTGGGTAAAGGGTCTGAATACTTATGTAAATGTAATATTTCTGTTTTTGTATACATTTTTTTTTCTTCTAAAAACGTGTTTTTGCTTTGTCATTATGGGGTATTGTCAAGGGGTATGAATACTTTCTGAAGGCCCTGTATGATTGTCTTCCCAGAAATTGGCCCATTCTTTAGCTGTGTATTTTTAAAGAAAGTTATATGACCTCAAACTATATGAGTTGTAATGATGAACAGGCACAACCTCATTGGTATTCATATACTGTAGGACACATTGAAGGTCACAGTCCAAAAACAAGAACTCAAAAATTGTATGGATTTCTTTTAGGTTTGGGCATGTTGTGTGGAGTGAGAGCGGGGCTTCAGTATGCTGTTAGTGTTCTCTCTCTTCTCTCTCTCTCTCTCCGCACAGCTTTGCTTCCAGATTTCTTAACTCTGCCTGCAGAAAATGCTACGGCTGGTTTACACAAAAGATGCTCAGTAAGACAACAGGGTGTGTTCTGTTTCAGATTAATGAGCAGTTAAATGCAGGCGGACAGCAATGGAATTAACAAGAGCCTTCAATCCTCCCCTCCTCTCTTGTTTTCACAAGATCTTCCTCAGCTTATATCTAATTAAAAAACTGCACCATGAAATATGCACTTCACACTTTTCTCCTCGGGATTGTTCCGTTATAACCAAAATATCTATGAAAGGTATGAAAAGAGGACACTGGTGTTTAATCAAGCCAGACTCTATATTAGAAAGTATGGTTCAATAGATAGCAGGTTGTATAATATACCTGTTCCTTTACTTCAAGAAGACACAACACCGCACACACTTCCCACTGAAAAAAAAAAAATTTTCATTGGATTAGGGTGAAAAAAAACTACATTCCCTTAGGTTGATGATTTTTCCAAATCCAATACATTTTCCATGTTTATTCAACATCATTACATTACATTTTTGGTTGAAATGACATGGAACAGCGTTGATTCAACCAGTTTTTGCACACTGGGTTGTAAGGACAAGCTCCATCACCCAATGCCCCCCCCCCCCCCCAAAAAAAACAGAACCATTTAATTTCCAGTGCCATGGTTCTATCTCAGTAGAAGATGGCATCGTAGTGGGATCAAACACCAGCCAAAGTTTAGATCCAGCAGGAGGGGGACCCTCAGAGAAGAATTACACACAGGTTGAGTTTGTGTGTCTAAAAGTAACCAGCAGTCATGGGAGCGGATGATCAATCAGTCCACAAGAAAATGGGAATGTGGAATCAAGATTGGGAATCAAGTGATTTGCAGACAGGACAGAGAGAGGCCCAGGGTTGGGGGGTTAGTGATGGATTGTTTTCTGTGAAGGGGAGAGAGGACTTGGAGTACTTTTTCTGCTGTCCCCAATCGTCCCATTTATCTGTGTCACAGAGCAGCTTAACACAGATGTGTGAATCTGGGCGTGGAGGAGAGGAGTTATTTTAAAAAGAGGACTTTATTGGGAAAGAACAACTCGGCAATCATCAATTCGTCCTGTTATCCAATTCCAACCAAAGACGTTCAAAGAGGTTTATACTGCTCCTGGGTCATATCAAACAATAACTTTGGCCAAAACTGAACGAATTCAGAAAAATGACATTTGGTCAAATGATAAATACTTTCAACACACTTGAAAGTGGATCTATACTTCTCCCAACTGTTCTATTATCTATGCTTTTCATATTTACATTGTATATAATACAATGACCTTCTCCAGGTTCCCCCAATCTTGACACATTGAATACATTTCCTTGACTCTAAATGGGTCAAAACAAAACAGATATGTAATTTTGTTTTTGCTGCAATTGATCATACCTTGGCAAACAAAAGTCAATAGTTTATATAATTGCAATATCTCCAGCCCGATCATAGGCTCTTATACTGTATGAGTGCTTTAATTCATACCTTTCTTTTCATGCTTGTACTGTATTTTCATATTTTCATAGAGACATTTTAAGAGGCAATGATTGTAGCTAAAGAGAGCAACTGGCCAGACATAAGGTTAACCTCTACACAGAACAAAAATCAAAGCACAACATGCAACAATTTCAAAGACTTTACTGAATTTACAGTTCATATAAGGAAATCAGTCCATTGAAGTAAATTGATTAGGTCTTAATCTATGGATTTCACGACTGGGAATACAGATATGCATCTGTTGGTCACAGATACCTTTAAAAAAGTAGGGGTGTGGATCAGAAAACCAGTCAATATCTGGGGTGACCACCATTTGCCTCATGTAGAGCGACACATCTCCTTTGCATAGAGTTGATCAGGCTGTTGATTATGGCCTGTGGAATGTTATCCTACTCATCTTCAATGGCTGTGTGAAGTTGTGAGATATTGGCAGGAACTGGAACACGCTGTTGTACACGTCGATCCAGAGCATCCCAAACGGGCTCAATGGGTGACATGTCTAATGAGTATGCAGGCCATGGAAGAACTGGGTCATTTTGAACTTCCAGGAATTGTGTACAGATGCTTGCGACATGGCGCTGTGCATTAATATGCTGAAAGATGAGGTGATGGAGGTGGATGAATGGCACAACAATGGGCCTCAGGATCTTGTCACGGTATCTCTGTGCATTCAAATTGCCATCACAAAAATGCAATTGTGTTCAGTGTCCATAGTTTATGCCTGCCCATACCATAACCTCGCCGCCACCATGGGGCACTCTGTTCAGAACGTTGACATCTGCAAACCGCTCGCCCACACGACACCATACACACTGTCTGCCATCTGCCCGGTACAGTTGAAACCGGAAATCATCTGTGAAGGACACACTTCTCCAGCGTCCCAGTGGCCATTGAAGGTGAGCATTTGCCCACTGAAGTCGGTTACGACGTCGAACTGCAATCAGGTTAAGACCCTGGTGAGGAGCATGCAGATGAGACAGTTTCTGACAGTTTGTGAGAAATTATTCGGTGATGCAAACCCAATGTCATCAGCTGTCCAGGTGGCTGATCTCAGAAAATCCAGGTGGGGCATATTTTTTTATTTCACCTTTATTTAACCAGGTAGGCCAGTTGAGAACAAGTTCTCAATTACAACTGCGACCTGGCCAAGATAAAGCAAAGCAGTGTGACACAAACAACAACACATGGGATAAACAAATGTACAGTCAATAACAGAATAGAAAAATCTATATTCAGTGTGTGCAAATGTAATAAGATTAGAGAGGTAAGGCAATAAATAGGCCATAGTGGCAAAATAATTACAATATAGCAATTAAACACTGGAGTGATAGATGTGCAGATGATGAATGTGCAAGTATAGATATTTGAGTGCAAAGGAGCAGAAAAATAAATAACAATATGGTAGTTGGGTGGGCTATTTAGAGATGAGCAACGTACAGGTGCAATGATCGGTAAGCTGCTCTGACAGCTGATGCTTAAAGTTAGTGAGGGATATATGAGTCTCCAGCTTCAGTGATTTTTGCGATTCGTTTCAGTCATTGGCAGCAGAGAACTGGAAGGAATGGCAGCCAAAGGAGGAGTTTGCTTTGGGGATGACCAGTGAAATATACCTGCTGGAGCGCGTGCTACGGATGGGTGCTGTTACCAGTGAGCTGAGATAAGGCGGGGCTTTACCTAGCAGAGACTTATAGATGACCTGGAGCCAGTGGGTTTGGCGACGAATATGTAGCGAGGGCCAGACGACGAGAGCATACAGGCCGCAGTGGTGGGTGGTATATGGGGCTTTGGTGACAAAATGGATGGCACTGTGATAGACTGCATCCAGTTTGATGAGTAGAGTGTTGGAGGCTATTTTTTAAATGACATCGCCGAAGTCAAAGGTCGGTAGGATTGTCAGTTTTACGAGGGTATGTTCGCCAGCATGAGTGAAGGATGCTTTGTTGCCAAATAGGAAGCCAAATAGGAAGCCAGATGTAATTTTGGATTGGAGATGTTTAATCTGAGTCTGGAAGGAGTGTTTACAGTCTAACCAGACACCTAGGTATTTGTAGTTGTCCGCATATTCTAAGTCATACCTGTCCAGAGTAGTAAAGGTCGACGGGCGGGCAGGTGCGGGCAGCAATGGGTTGAAGAGCATGCATTTAGTTTCACTTGCATTTAAGAGCAGTTGGAGGCCACGGAAGGAGTGTTGTGTGGCATTGAATCTCGTCTGGAGGTTTGTTAGCACAGTGTCCAAAGAAGGGCCAGAAGTATACAGAATGGTAGAGTTGGACCAGATAATCACCAGCAGCAAGAGCGACATCATTGATGTACACAGAGAAAAGAGTCGGCCCGAGAATTGAACCCTGTGGCACACCCTCAGAGATTGACAGAGGTCCGGACAACATGCCCTCTGATTTGACACACTGAACTCTATCTGAGAAGTAGTTGGTGAACCAGGCGAAGCAGTCATTTGAGAAACCAAGGCTGTTGAGTCTGCCGATAAGAATGTGGTGATTGACAGAGTCAAAGCCTTGGCCAGGTCGATGAAGATGGCTGCACAGTATTGTCTTTTATTGATGGCGGTTATGATATCGTTTAGGAACTTGAGCGTTGCTGAGGTGCACCCATGACCAGCTCAGAAACCAGATTGCATAGCTGAGAAGGTACGATGGGATTCGAATGGTCAGTGATCTGTTTGTTAACTTGGCTTTCGAAGACTTTAGAAAGGCTGGGTAGGATAGATATAGGTCTGTAACAGTTTGGGTCTAGAGTGTCTCCCCCTTTGAAGAGGGGGTGGCCGTGGCAGCTTTCCAATCTTTGGGTATCTCAGACGATACGAAAGAGAGGTTGAACAGGCTTGTAATAGGGTTTGCAAAATTTGTGGTGGATAATATTACAAAGAGAGGGTCCATTGTCTAGCCCAGCTGATTTGTAGGGTCCAGATTTTGCAGCTCTTTCAGAACATCAGCTATCTGGATTTGGGTGAAGGAGAAAGAGGGGAGGCTTGGGCAAGTTGCTGTGGAGGGTGCAGGGTAGGGGTAGGGGTAGCCAAACATGGCCAGCTGTAGAAAAATGTTTAGTGAAATTCTCGATTACCGTAGATTTATCAGTGTTTCCTAGCCTCAGTACAGTGGGCAGCTGGCAGTAGGTGCTCCTATTCTCCATGGATTTTACAGTGTCCCAGAAATTTGGGTAGTTTGTACTACAGGATGCAAATTTCTGTTTGAAAAAGCTAGCCTTTGCTTTCCTAACTGCCTGCGTATATTGGTTCCTAACTTCCCTGAAGTAGCCTATCGCGAGGTCTCGTTGCAAATGCAGTACGCCACAGGATGTTTTTGTGCTGGTCAAGGGCAGTCAAGTCTAGAGTGAACCTTCCGCTATATCTGTTCTTAGTTCTACATTTGAATGGGGCATGCTTATTTAAGATAATGAGGAAAGCACTTTTAAAGTATTACCAGGCATCCTTTTTTAAATTAGAAGCTCGAACTGTTTGGGCACAGACCTGGATAGCATGATAGAACTCTGCAGGCTATCCTCTGCAGTAGCTTGCAACTCCACCCCCTTTGGCAGTTCTTTCTTGGCGGAAAATGTTGTAGTCAGAATTTTTGGTAGCCTTCCTAAGCCAGGATTCAGACATGGCTAGGACATCAGAGTTGGAGGAGTGTGCTAAAGCAGTGAATAAAACAAACTTAGGGAGGAGGCTTCTGATGTTAACATGCATGAAACCAAGGCTTTTACAGTTACAGAAGTCAACAAATGGTAGCGCCTGGGGAATAGGAGTGGAACTGGGGGCTACAGGGCCTGGGTTAACCTCTACATCACGAGAGGAACAGAGGAGGAGTAGGATAAGGGTACAGCTAAAGGCTAAAAGAACTGGTTGTTGTTGTTGTTTTTGTCATGCAGGTGAAAGAGGACCCAAAAGCGACTTAACCGGACCACTTAAAACACGTCTTGACAGAAGTAAGAGCTGTGAGAGGGGCAGCAACTTGACCGAAATTACGAATGAAACGCCGATAGAAATTAGCGAAACCTAAAAAGCGCTGCAACTCGACACGTGACCTTGGAACGGGCCAATCACTGACAGCTTGGACCTTAGCGGAATCCATCTGAATGCCTTCAGCGGAAATAACGGAACCGAGAAAAGTAACGGAGGAGACATGAAAAGAGCACTTCTCAGCCTTTACGTAGAGACAATTCTCTAAAAGGCGCTGTAGAACACGTCGAACGTGCTGAACATGAATCTCGAGTGACGGAGAAAAAATCAGGATATCGTCAAGATAGACAAAAACAAAGATGTTCAGCATGTCTCTCAGAACATCATTAACTAATGCCTGAAAAACAGCTGGCGCATTGGCGAGACCGAACGGCAGAACCCGGTACTCAAAATGCCCTAACGGAGTGTTAAACGCCGTTTTCCACTCGTCCCCCTCTCTGATGCGCACGAGATGGTAAGCGTTACGAAGGTCCAACTTAGTAAAGCACCTGGCTCCCTGCAGAATCTCGAAGGCTGATGACATAAGGGGAAGCGGATAACGATTCTTAACCGTTATGTCATTCAGCCCTCGATAATCACGCAGGGCGCAGAGTACCGTCCTTCTTCTTAACAAAAAAGAACCCCGCCCCGGCCGGAGAGGAAGAAGGCACTATGGTACCGGCGTCAAGAGACACAGACAAATAATCCTCGAGAGCCTTACGTTCGGGAGCCGACAGAGAGTATAGTCTACCTCGAGGAGGAGTGGTCCCCGGAAGGAGATCAATACTACAATCATACGACCGGTGAGGAGGAAGGGAGTTGGCTCGGGACCGACTGAAGACCGTGCGCAGATCATGATATTCCTCCGGCACTCCTGTCAAATCGCCAGGTTCCTCCTGAGAAGTAGGGACAGAAGAAACGGGAGGGATGGCAGACATTAAACACTTCACATGACAAGAAACGTTCCAGGATAGGATAGAATTACTAGACCAATTAATAGAAGGATTATGACATACTAGCCAGGGATGACCCAAAACAACAGGTGTAAACGGTGAACGGAAAATCAAAAAAGAAATAGTCTCACTGTGGTTACCAGATACTGTGAGGGTTAAAGGTAGTGTCTCAAATCTGATACTGGGAAGATGACTACCATCTAAGGCGAACATGGGCGTAGGCTTCTCTAACTCTCTGAAAGGAATGTCATGTTTCCGAACCCATGCTTCGTCCATGAAACAACCCTCAGCCCCAGAGTCTATCAAGGCACTACATGTAGCACCCGAACCGGTCCAGCGTAGATGGACCGACAAAGTAGTACAGGATTTTGATGGAGAGACTTGAGTAGTTGCGCTCACCTGTAGCCCTCCGCTTACAGATGAGCTCTGGCTTTACTGGACATGAATTAACAAAATGTCCAGCTACCTCCAGAAAACGAGCGAGCAGCGCCGGCTCGTTCCACTCACTAGAGGCAGCAAGAGTGCGAAACTCAATAGAATAATCCGTTATGGACCGTTCACCTTGGCATAAGGAAGCCAGGGCCCTAGAAGCCTCCCTACCAAAAACTGAACGGTCAAAAACCCGAATCATCTCCTCTTTAAAGTTCTGGAACTTGTTAGAGCAATCAGCCCTTGCCTCCCAGATAGCTGTGCCCCATTCTCGAGCCCGGCCAGTAAGGAGTGAAATGACGTAAGCAACCCGAGCTCTCTCTCTAGAGTATGTGTTGGGTTGGAGAGAGAACACAATCTCACACTGCGTGAGAAAGGAGCGGCACTCAGTGGGCTGCCCGGAGTAGCAAGGTGGGTTATTAACCCTAGGTTCTGGAGGCTCGGCAGGCCAGGAAGTAACAGGTGGCACGAGACGTAGACTCTGGAACTGTCCAGAGAGGTCGGAAACCTGAGCGGCCAGGTTCTCCACGGCATGGCGAGCAGCAGACAATTCCTGCTCGTGTCTGCCGAGCATGGCTCCTTGGATCTCGACGGCAGTGTAACGAGCGTCTGAAGTCGCTGGGTCCATTCCTTGGTCGGTTCCTTCTGTCATGCAGGTGAAAGAGGACCCAGAATGTGCTGCAG